>NC_058413.1:21893978-21895923 GCF_002201575.2 Neomonachus schauinslandi | reverse complement strand
AGATCCTTTGTCTCTTTGGTTAGATTTATTCCTAGGTATCTTATGGTTTTGGGTGCAATTGTAAATGGGATCGACTCCTTAATTTCTCTTTCTTCTGTCTTGTTGTTGGTGTATAGGAATGCCACTGACTTCTGTGCATTGATTTTATATCCTGCCACTTGACTGAATTCCTGTATGAGTTCTAGCAGTTTGGGGGTGGAGTCTTTTGGGTTTTCCACATAAAGTATCATATCATCTGCAAAGAGTGAGAGTTTGACTTCTTCTTTGCCAATTTGGATGCCTTTGATTTCTTTTTGTTGTCTGATTGCTGTGGCTAGGACTTCCAATACTATGTTGAATAGCAGTGGTGATAGTGGACATCCCTGCCACGTTCCTGACCTTAGGGGGAAAGCTCTCAGTTTTTCCCCATTGAGAATGATATTTGCTGTAGGTTTTTCATAGATGGCTTTTATGATATTGAGGTATGTACCCTCGATCCCTATACTCTGAACAGTTTTGATCAAGAAAGGATGCTGTACTTTGTCAAAAGCTTTTTCTGCATCTATTGAGAGGATCATATGATTCTTGTTCTTTCTTTTGTTAATGTATTGTATCACATTGATTGATTTGCGGATGTTGAACCAACCTTGCAGCCCAGGGATAAATCCCACTTGGTCATGGTGAATAATCCTTTTAATGTACTGTTGGATCCTATTGGCTAGTATTTTGGTGAGAATTTTTGCATCCATGTTCATCAGGGATATTGGTCTGTCATTCTCCTTTTTGATGGGGTCTTTGTCTGGTTTTGGGATCAAGGTAATGCTGGCCTCATAAAATGAGTTGGGAAGTTTTCCTTCCATTTCTATTTTTTGGAACAGTTTCAGAAGAATAGGTATTAATTCTTCTTGAAATGTTTAGTAGAATTCCCCTGGGAAGCCATCTGGCCCTGGGCTTTTGTTTTTTTGGGAGATTTTTGATGACTGCTTCAATTTCCTTGGTGGTTATAGGTCTGTTCAGGTTTTCTATTTCATCCTGGTTCAGTTTTGGTAGTTGATACATCTCTAGGATTGCCTCCATTTCTTCCAGGTTATCTAATTTGCTGGCATAGAGTTGCTCATAATATGTTCTTATAATTGTTTGTATTTCTTTGGTGTTGGTTGTGATCTCTCCTCTTTCATTCATGATTTTGTTGATTTGGGTCATTTCTCTTCTCTTTTTGATAAGTCTGGCCAGGGGTTTATCAATCTTCTTAATTCTTTCAAAGAACCAGCTCCTAGTTTCGTTGATCTGTTCTACTGTTCTTTTAGTTTCTATTTCATTGATTTCTGCTCTGATCTTTATTATTTCTCTTCTCCTGCTGGGTTTAGGCTTTATTTGCTGTTCTTTCTCCAGCTCCTTTAGGTGTAGGGTTAGGTTGTGTACTTGAGACCTTTCTTGTTTCTTGAGAAAGGCTTGTATTGCTATATACTTTCCTCTTAGGACTGCCTTTGCTGCATCCCAAAGATTTTGAATAGTTGTGTTTTCATTTTCATTGGTTTCCATGTATTTTTTTAATTCTTCTTTAATTACCTGGTTGACCCATTCATTCTTCAGTAGGATGCTCTTTAGCCTCCATGTATTTGAGGTCTTTCCGACTTTCCTCTTGTGATTGAGTTCTTGTGAATGATCCCAATCTTTTGGTACCAGTTGAGACCTGATTTATGACCTAGGATGTGATCTATTCTGGAGAATGTTCCATGGGCACTAGAGAAGAATGTGTATTCCGTTGCCTTGGGGTGGAATGTTCTGAATATGTCTGTGAAGTCCATTTGGTCCAGTGTGTCATTTAAAGTCTTTATTTCCTTGTTGATCTTTTGCTTAGACGATCTGTCCATTTCAGTGAGGGGGGTGTTAAAGTCCCCCACTATTATTGTATTGTTGTCTGATATAAGGATTGCCACCCCAGCTTTCTTTTGGTGTCCATTAG
>NC_058413.1:21777058-21893578 GCF_002201575.2 Neomonachus schauinslandi | reverse complement strand
AGGGAACACAAGCAGGGGGAGTGGGAGAGGGAGAAGCAGGCTTCCCGAGGAGCAGGGACCCTGATGCAGGGCTTGATCTATCCCAGGACCTTGAGAACATGACCTGAGCCAAAGGCAGACCCCTAACTGACCAAGCCACCCAGGCACCCTTCTATTGTAATGTCCATGCAATTTGTCTTTCAAGAGAGGATTTTCAAATACTGAAGATCTTATTCATATTTGTGAAACATTAAAAATGACAGGCTTGAAAATATTACATTTGTCTTTATAAAATGCATAGGAATGCTTTCATCTTTAATAACCATTAACTACAATTCAACTAAGGCTTTGTTCTTCAATCTTTTCACACTTAAAGTGGTAAAGTAGTAGAAGCTATGATTTACTTCATATCAACAAACTATGTCATCATTTTATAACTCTTTCCACCTTTACCATGAAAATGGAAGTAATACTACTGAGACCTGGCAAGTGGCTAAAAACTCAGAAAAACAAAAAGAAAGGACAAAAAGGGTGATTTCTTTATGGTGAGGACAGAATAAAAATTCAGATAATGCAACCGCAACTACCTGTGTGATGTGTAGTTTCTATTATCCCAGAATTAGCAAATGAAGAGTCCTTGATATGTACTCACTCACTTAGAGGTATAAGAACCTGAATGGAGTGTTCTGAATATGTCTGTGAAGTCCATCTGGTCCAGTGTGTCATCTGAAGTCTTTATTTCCTTGTTGATCTTTTGCTTAGACGATCTGTCCATTTCAGTGAGGGGGGTGTTAAAGTCCCCCACTATTATTGTATTGTTGTCGATGTGTTTCTTTGCTTTTGTTATTAATTGGCTTATATAATTGGCTGCTCCCATGTTAGGGGCATAGATATTTACAATTGTTAGATCTTCTTGTTGGATAGATCCTTTAAGTAGGATATAATGTCCTTCCTCATCTCTTATTACAGTCTTTGGTTTAAAATCTAATTTGTCTGATCTAAGGATTGCCACCCCAGCTTTCTTTTGGTGTCCATTAGCATGGTAAATGGTTTTCCACCCCCTCACTTTCAATCTGGGGGTGTCTTTGGTTCTAAAATGAGTCTCTTGCAGACAGTATATCGATGGGTCTTGTTTTTTAATCCAGTCTGATAGCCTGTGTCTTTTCATTGGGGTGTTTAGCCCATTTACATTCAGGGTAACTATTGAAAGATAGGAATTTAGTGCCATTGTATTGCCTGTAAGGTGACTGTTACCATATGTTGTCTGTGTTCCTTTCTGGTCTATGTTGCGTTTAGGCTCTCTCTTTGCTTAGAGGACCCCTTTCAAGATTTCCTGTAGGGCTGGTTTTGTGTTTGCAAATTCCTTTAGTTTTTGTTTGTCCTGGAAGCTTTTTATCTCTCCTTCAATTTTCAATGACAGCCTAGCTGGATATAATATTCTTGGCTGCATATTTTTCTCATTTAGTGCTCTGAATATATCCTGCCAGTCCTTTCTGGCCTGCCAGGTCTCTGTGGATAGGTCTGTTGCCAATCTAATGTTTCTACCCTTTTAGGTTACATATCTCTTCTCCCGAGCTGCTTTCAGGATTTTCTCTTTGTCTATGAGACTCGTAAGTTTTACTATTAGATGTCGGGGTGTTGACCTATTTTTATTGATTTTGAGAGGGGTTCTCTGTGCTTCCTGGATTTTCATGCCTGTTTCCTTCCCCAAATTAGGGAAGTTCTCTGCTATAATTTGCTCCATTATACCTTCTGCCCCTCTCTCTCTTTCTTCTTCTTCTGGGATCCCAATTATTCTAATGTTGTTTCGTCTTATGGTATCGCTTATCTCTCGAATTCTGCCCTCGTGATCCAGTCGTTGTTTATCTCTCTTTTTCTCAGCTTCTTTATTTGCCATCATTTCATCTTCTATATTACTGATTCTCTCTTCTGCCTCATTTATTCTAGCAGTTAGCGCCCCCATTTTTGATTGCACCTCATTAATAGCCTTTTTGATTTCTACTTGGTTGGATTTTAGTTCTTTTACTTCTCCAGAAAGGGTTTCTCTAATAACTTCCATATTTTTTTCAAGCCCAGCTAGTATCTTTAAAGTGATGATTCTGAACTCTAGATCTGACATCGTACTAATGTCCGTATTGAGTAGGTCCCTGGCAGTCGGTACTACCTCTTGTTCTTTTTGTTGAGGTGATTTTTTCCATCTTGTCATTTTGTGCAGAGGAGAATAGATTAATGAGAGAACAAAATGCTAGCAGAGTAACAACGTCCCCAGAAAATATACTCTAAACAAATCAGAAAAGACCTGAAGCAGTGTGAAAAGAAAGGGAAAGAGAGAAAAAAGAGAAAGAAAAAAAAGAAACAGAAAAAGATAAAGATAAAAACAAAAACAAACAAAACAAAACAACAACAACAACAAAAAAGACAGAATGTGATCAAATATGATCCGGCTGGTATATAGATCAGTGCCACACACTAGATTTGGGGTGTATTTTGGTCTTTTAGAAGAAAGTGCCTCCCAAAATTTTAAAGAAAGAAAAACTTATATATGTACAAAAATAAGGGTTGATATGATGAAGGGATGGAATATGACTGTAAAGATGGAAATTATAAAAAATTTTATAAAAGGAATTGATAAGAAGTTGTTGGAAAAAAGAAAGAAGAGGATTTAAAAAAAGAAAAAAGAAAAAAAAAGGGGGAGAGGATGTGATCAGGCAGGGGAATAGAAAACACCATATACTAGAGATTAGGGTATATTTTAATCTGTTAGAAGAAACTATCTCAAAATTTTAAAGAGAGAACAACTTATATATATAAGCCAAAAATACAGGTAACTACTATGAAGGGATAGAATATGACTCTAAAAATGCAAAATAAAATTTTTTTTTTAAAAAAAGGGATTGATAAGATGTTGGTTGAAAAAGGGAAAAAGAAAAATTCAAAAAGAAAAAAAAAGAAAAAAGACAGTTAAAAAAAAATTAACTTTGAAAGACTAAAGAATCATGGTAAAAAAGCCATGAATTCTATGTGCAGTATTCCCCTAGCGCTGGAGTTCTGCTGTTCTCATTGATGGGTAAACTTGGTCTTCGCCGGCTGTTCTCACTGATCTTCTGGGGAGGGGCCTGTTGCCGTGGTTTCCAAATGTCTCCGACGGAGGCGGAATTGCCCAGCCCTTGCCCCCTCCCGGCTAAGTAATCTGCTCGGGTTTGCTCTCGGGGCTTTTGTTCCCTGCGAGCTTTCCGTACAGCTTTGGAGGTGGAGAGTGAAAATGGCAGCCTCCCAATCTCGCCCCAGAGGAGCCGAGAACTTGGGGCCCTGCTTCTCAGTGAGCCCCCAGAGAAAAGCCATCAGTCACTCCCGTCTCCCCGGTCTCCAGCTGCACTCCGTGCTCACCTGGCCTGTGACCGCGCGTTTCTATCTCTGGCACTCGACCACGTGTGGAGTCTCCAAACCCAGCAGATCCCTGCGGTGCACTCCCGCGCGGCTCCTCCCGGGGGAGGAAGGTGAGTCTCCCCGGATCGGCCTCTTGTTGGGTCCCTGCTGGAGGAGCAGGGGCCCGACTGTGCCGCGGATCACGGTTTATGGCAACCCCGAGCTGAGAGCCCGCGCCTGGGCTCCGCCTCTGCAGCCGGCTTCCCTGCTCCGTTACCTGGGAGCTCTGCCGCACTCAGGCACCCCCGGTCTTTCTGTGACCCTGAGGGTCCTGAGACCACACTGTCCCGGAGGGTTCCACCCCCCCGCTTAGCCACCAGAGTGACGTCCCTCGGCGGAGCAGACTTTTAAAAGTTCCGATTTTGTGCTCCGCGGCTCTATCACTTGCCAGAAGCGGCCGCCGGAGGCCCCTCCCCCGCCGTCTATCCTCCCGAATATCGCCTCGGATTCACTTCTCCGCACGTCCTACCTTCCAGAAAGTGGTCGCTTTTCTGTTCAGAGAGTTGTTGCTATTCCTTTCTTCGATCTCCTGTTGGGTTTGTAGGTTTTCAGAATGGTTTGATCCCTATCCAGCTGAATTCCTGAGAGAGGAGACGAAATCCAGGTCTCCTACTCCTCTGCCATCTTGCTCCGCCCTCAAAACAAAATGTCTTCTTAACCCAGAAAACCTCTCCACATCAGCAGAAGAGAAAAAACACAATTTTATTGTTAAAGAAGCATTAAACCAGATTCTGATGTACATCACCAGCCATCTCCCAACAGATTTCAAAGACAGGAAGAAAGTTCATCCTTCTTTTTTTTTTTTTTTTTTAAGATTTTATTTATTTATTTGAGACAGAGAGAATGAGAGACAGAGAGCATGAGAGGGAGGAGGGTCAGAGGGAGAAGCAGACTCCCTGCCAAGCAGGGAGCCCGATGCGGGACTCGATCCAGGGACTCCAGGATCATGACCTGAGCCGAAGGCAGTCACTTAACCAACTGAGCCACCCAGGCGCCCCGAAAGTTCATCCTTCTATATATTCAAGCAGATACAACCCATCGTATGTGTATTCTCAAGATAAACAATAACTAGTTTTCAAATAAAAGCACTTGCCAGCATTATTTGTCATACATGGTTCATCTTAAATTCACTTAGTAATTGGGATGATTACTATGTTATGCCACTGGCTTTATCCAAAGGAAAAATAAACGTCTCCTATTTTATGACAAGATATTTTTGCAACTTGAAGCATGGTGCCCACTGAAGGCTTCTACCATCCCACAGAAACCAGGAGATAGGGACACTATATTTTTTGATGATTGTGTTTCAAAAATTGGTTCCCAGATCCTTGAGAAAGACACCCCTGGGTCTTAAAGCTGTAAAGAGGCTTATTTAGCTTTTAAAAAGGTTTGCATATATTTCAAAAAGACAGAAAATAACTTAAAATTATTGGTTTTCCAAGGTAAATGATCAGCTTTCTAATGTTAAAAAAAAGAGGGGGGGGATACCTCTTATTTTCAATTAATTTTAATTCACATAAACCTTATACTCATTATCATTATATTTCCACAACATGGATCAGCAAATTAAAATTTATTTATAGACCTGTCTTTTTGGGGTATTTTCTTTCTTTTATAATTCAGCTTTCATGAAAACAAAGTTTTTCTTTCAAGTTTATAATTGTATTCTGACTGCCTCTAACAATGTCTGGACCATAATATATACACAAATATTTATAGAACTAACAAATAGTGTTATCATTTAACAATATTATTTAATAATAGTATTATATAGTATTAAGCAAGAAAAATACTATGCACAAAAAAATAGGCTGGGAAAAATACAAAAAATGTTTCTTAAAATGATTTTTGAGAACTACCTAAGAAAATGTTTTTAAAGTTGATTTATAGATTCCAGTGTTCTATTTTTAATAGACTTTATTTTTAGAGCAGTTTTAGGTTTACAACAAAACTGAGTGAAAAATACAATGTTTTCATATATTTCCTTCCTCATCCTGCCACTTTCCTCCCCTGCCCCCCATAGCCTCTTCCACTATCAGTATCCTAAACCAGAGGTATATTTGTTCTGAATGATGAACCTATATTGACACACCATTATCACCCATTTCATAGTTTACAGTAAGGTTCTTTTTGTCTTTGATATACATTCTGTGGGTCTAGAGGAACGTACATGACATGTGGCCATTATAAACATAAAGAGTATTTTCACTGCCCTAAAAGTCCTCTGTGTTCCAGCTATTTACCTTAATGCCTGGCAACGACCGATCTTTTTACTGTCTTCATAGTTTTGTCTTTCCCAGAATGTCATATGGTTGCAATCTTAAAGTATGTAACCTTCTCAGATTGGCTTCTTTTACTTAGCAATATGCATTTAAGTTTCCCCAAGTCTTTTCATGGCTTGAAAGCTCATTTCTTTTGTGGTGCTGAATAGTGTTCCATTGTCTGGATGGACCACAGTTTATTTATCCATTCACCTACTGATGCACATCTTGGTTGTTTCCAAGTTGGGGCCATTAGGAATAAAGCAGTTATAAACATCTGTGTAGATTTTTGTTCTTGGACATATATTTTCAACTCATTTGAGTAAATACCAAGGAGGGTGATGGCTGAATCATATGATAAGAGTATTTTAGTTTCGTTAGAAACTGCCAAATTGTGTTCCAAAGTGGTTATACCATGTGCAGTACCACCAGCCATGAGTTCATGTTGTTCCACATCCTTGTCAGCATTTGGCATTGTCGGCGTTTTGGAATTTGGCCATTCTGATAGGTATGTAGTGGAGAGTCCAGTGTTTCTCAAAATGAATCTGGACTTCTATTTATATGGAAAAAAATTAACTTAGTAATTGGATCATTGACTTGGAAGAGATAAAGACAGGAATTGAATCCAAATCCTCTATGAAGGATCCATTGTATCAACTTTTCTTAACATATTTGTTGGTATTTCTTTTATTTTTATTTTTTGTTGTCTGTTTTGAAATGGTTTCAACATTGAGGATAACTGGCTGGAGGTGTGAGTTGAGCATTGTTTGGCAAGAGTTTTGTTCATGTCTGTATCTTTAGAGTCACAGAATTATGGTATTCTATCCTGAGACTCAGTTCAAGTAGTTCATATTTAAAACTCCCTAATCTATGCGTTCTGTTGACCCAATACAACTTTAAAAGGTGTTTTTGGCTTTTGGCAGAGAGAAATTTGGCTCTATATTATGTTTCTGAAAAATCTGATTTTATCTCTTTTAAGAGCCTCACAAATTGTTTTTGTAATAGTTTTGAAGGGAAATGCCGGGAAGTATGAACTGATACCTCTGGGTATTTATTGAATAAGTATAAAAGATTCTAAAATCAGAAACAATTTCACATCCATAGCATTTATCCTATCTGTCTTACTTCTGGATGTTTTGTGTCTCTCCCTCATTTCATTGTGTACCAAAGGATATGAGCATTTAGTTTTCATTTACTAAAGTCCACAAACTTCATTTTAACCTACCCCTATGTATAATAGAAGCAAATATTATATTTATCAAGTCTTAATGGTAAACTCACATAAAATATGCAGAAATTAAACTGCTTACCCAAAGCAGACATTTTTCTCTTCCATCTGTTAATCCAATACACTCTTTCAGAGATTACTCTTAGTACCTTGTACATTTTTTATGGCTCCAATAAGGATCTAAAATGCTCTTTCATATATATAAACTACACATTTTGAGCTCTTGAAAAGCAAGATATGCTTTCTGGTCATAGAAAATTTCAAATGGTCAAAATTTTCTGGAAGTGATATAGATGTCATGAAAAATATACACATTTCAGAGTAATTAAAACCAGTATCAGACAGCTGTTGTTTAGGAACTCCTTAAAGAGATTTTTATGGTAGGGGAAACATTAGATGAGATGACCAAAAATGCCCTTTCAAAGTTTAAATTGTAGAATCCGATCATTTTGTAAGACCAGGATCCTAGAGTTATGCCACAGAATAAGGGGATGATTTATTTGACTTAAATTTTGAGTCCATTATCAGAAAGAATGGTTGTGTCTGTGAGAAACAGAAATTCAGCTGTAGGGTGTTGAATTCTGTGTCTCCAAAAAGACATGTCATCGCCAAGTCCTAACTCCTGGCGCCTGTGAATATGACTTTATAAGATCTTTGTAGATTTAAGTAAGGGATCTTAAGACAAGATCATTCAGGATTTAGGGCAGGCCCTAATCAAGTCTTAGTGGTAACACAGTTTCCTAACACAGAAGGACAGCCATGAAAAAAACTGAGATAGTGATTGGAGGAATGTGTCTATATACCAATGAATGCCAAGAATTGCCAGAAGCCACCAGAAGATGGGAAATAAGCATGGGAAATATTCTCCCTCAGAGCCTCCAGAAGGAACCACCCACGTCAACACCTTGATTTCAGACTTCTGGCCTCCAGAACTGTGAGGGAATAAATTCATGCAGTTTAATTCAGGTTGGTTGTAATTTATTACCGAAATAGACCCTATCAAATTGACTTTAAAAATATGGAAATGTATCAGCTCACACAAATAGAGAAATGACTCTCTTTGGAATTGAGTGCTCTAATTCTATTTCTCTGTAATTCTTTGGGCTTTGCTACTTCCTTTAGTTGTTTCGTCTTTAGTCCAACTGTGAAATGGTTGCAGCAGTTGCTAAACTCATACGTGGTTGATAACTTCCCATGAAAATGAGAGAGAGATAAGAAACTTGCTTCAGATTTCTCTCAAATTCCAGGAATAATTTATTCAAAAGACTTAGAAATACTTCACCCAAAATTTATTTTCCCAAATTAGGTCATGTACTTTTTTTTTTTAAATCAATAAACATGACATTATCTTTCGACTATTCATGCCCTCTCATGGAGATGGAGCTGAATTCAGATTTGCTCGCACCACAGGGACTTGCATAAGAAAGGTTAGATACCCAAAGAAAATGAATTTCTGTGAGAAAGGAGGAAGGGACCACAGATGTTGGGCAAATAATTTTAACTACAGGATAACATGAGCAATATAATGTTCCTACCTCATAGACACACTCACTGAGCAGCTTGCCTTTATAATAAATATCAAGTGGCTTTGACTTCCCTGGTAAACTTTTGAAGATACATTTCTCCCTAACATCTGGAGTTTAAAAAACTTTGCTTCTATAATGGTATTTCTATTCAAGTTTGGTGATGCCACCACAGGTGGGAGGAAAAAGGTAGAAAATAGTATTGGCTTTCTGGATTAGAGGGGAGGATATATTATCTGTCATGACATATTCAGAAGCATAATATTTCTAAACCCTATGCCTTTCTGTCTCCTACCCTCTTAAAATCCCGTCTTTTCCTGAAAGATCAATAGTCAGGATGACATGGTCTAACCTATATGGAATAAATTAATGGACTTTCCTACTGCTGTTGGGTTGAATGTATCATACTTTTTGTAGATTAAACATTTTCAAACAAGTAGAGGGATGGCTCAGACAAAGAGAGCTATTTGATAATGAGAAATTCTACGAACAAAGCACTACGCTAGACATATTAATGTTCAATATGTTCCTTTGGGAATTTATTCCAGTGGAATTGAAGAAGGAACAACTATTCATGTTTCCAGTGTTACATGGCTAGTGAACTGCCCGGATTGACTTTGAACCTTGGTTTAATTCCTAAGCCCACGCTCTCTCCAAAAGAACTGTAACCAAAATTATTATTGCAAAGGAGTCACTAATAAATTATGTTCGTATCATTCTTTACTGGTAGACAAAGAATTGTAGTTAATACTCAGACAACTTTATGTAAAACAAGCTATTTTACTTCAAGTTCCCCTGAGGCAAAACTCAAAGCAAGTGTTTGTATTCAAGTGATTTAGTAGGAAAAACCCCCGAGATAAACTGGTGAAAGGAGAAGCAGGCCAAGGAAGGGAAGCCAAACAAGGCTATGATTTGTGGCAAAGCATGGCAGAAGGCCATTTCCACTGATTTCACTGGAAAACTCTGGAGTGCGAGATTTGCTTCAGGAGTTACCAGCTCCTGCAGCCAGGGACTTAAGTCTCACACCCTAACCTGTCAATCTTTGTATCATCGGCTAAAATCTGCACCAAAAGGATTTAAACTCTATGCTTGCAGGGAAAAGTGGCTCTAGTAGTCTGTGGGCCACACACAGGAAAAGAGTCTCAGGCATAAACCGTTAACAAGAATGCGGGGAAGGGCTTACAGAAATATAAAAGGGACCCAAGGAGATCTGGATATAGGACCTCTGTTGGCTGTTACATTGGTCTTGTAAAAAGGAATGATGTATGCGTAGGATAACCAAATCTGGAACTGTCCAAAAAACTTGATTTAAAACAAACACTACAAATGTGTTGTGTCTGTTCTTAAATTATTGAATACCTTATAGGTATACCAGTTCTAGATTGATAATCTGTTGGTAGAGAAAAGCAAATTAAATGTTTCTTCTGTTAGCAAAAGAGTAAGAGGTATATATCCATTTGAGTGAGGAATAATGTTCTGAGTGTCATTAAAATTGGATTGATTAAAAATTGTTTCTTTACCTGCCAGGGTCTAGTTGGAGAACTGTAGTTGGGCATAATTAACAAGATAAATGGACTAGGGGCCTTGTTTATGATATATAGTTGCTTTAGTTTATATCCTGTAGAATTGTCTGGCTTGTTGAAAATTGATAATGGGAATTCATATAGCCCTCTAAATTCATGATTTGGCTTTCAAGTCATTCTGGAAGTAATGTCCTATGATGCGTTATGTTGTAAACATCAGCTGGTGTACAAGGATTGATGCCACACATTTACTTGGAGTTTTTTTTAGCCATGTATTAGCTTCAAATTGAAAAAGAAAACCACATAAAGTTCCTTAATAAATGTAGTGTGAGCTTGATTGAGACATATTGCTAATATTATTAAGTGCCCCAGAGAGTAACTGAAATATCATATTGTTGGTATTCACACTTCCATTTTTGTTGCACAGGGCTTATAAAACAACTTACAAACACATTACTGTATGCAAAACATAATGCTCTTTCTGGAACTCTGGTTTTTATGGACTTTTATGGCTGAACAATTGATATTTACCTATTGAGATTGGCTTAGAAGACCCTAAAGCAGCCCAGCAGAAGATAAACTATGACTGTTTGCCTATAATATGAGAACAGCAAAATAACTAAAGTCCTCTTTAAATATTCCCAGTATTATACCAGCATGACTGCTTATAAGTTCAACATTTCACTGTCATACTCAGCAACCTCGTTTCTCTTCCAGACCTCTTTGGTAAAAAGGGCCCTGAGAGGTCTTCTGAAGGGATCATGTCTTCTGTTGTGACCAAATACAATGAAACTATCTCCTCTTCTTTTTTTTTTTTTTTTAAAGATTTTATTTATTTATTTGACAGAGAGAGACACAGCGGGAGAGGGAACACAAGCAGGGGGAGTGGGAGAGGGAGAAGCAGGCTCCCCGCGGAGCAGGGAGCCTGATGTGGGACTCGATCCCAGGACCCTGGGATCATGACCTGAGCCGAAGGCAGTCGCTTAACCGACTGAGCCACCCAGGCGCCCACTATCTCCTCTTCTTATCTGAGACTGTCTTCATGAGAGTTACAGGTACTACCTGCATTCACAGGTGCTAATTGGGGTTCAGTAGTGTCAGATGGTCTGTGCGAACCCAGGATAAAGGTTTTTAAACAGGGATAAAACTAAAGATGTTTCTCTCTGTGAGTCTGTAAAAAAAAAAAGACTTTTTTTTTTCCCCCCAAGTCACTGTAATTCAAAAGGCTTTATCCTAAAGGGTTAAATTCTCTAGTCCAAAAAAAGCGGAATCACTCTATTTGAACACCTAAGAGAAGATATGTCAGAATTTAAGCAGCTACATACAGAGTAAAAGACAATTCTTGGGGTGCCTGGGTGGCTCAGTCGCTAAGCGACCGCCTTCGGCTCAGGTCATGATCCCAGGGTCCTGGGATCGAGCCCCGCATCCGGCTCCCCGCTCTGTGGGAAGCCTGCTTCTCCCTCTCCCACTCCCCCTGCTTGTGTTCCCTCTCTTGCTGTGTCTCTCTCTGTCAAATAAATAAATAAATCTAAAATAAATAAATAAATATATAAATAAATAAATAGTAAGTAAAATAAAATAAAAATAAAAGACAATTCTTTTCCTGGCAGAGAAAAACAGCGTGGGGTCAGAAAATAAAACTGACCTTAGTCAGATGCATTTAGGAGCAAATAAATGTTACTGATAAGTAGATAAGACATTAACAAAGCCCAAGGTAGTTTGGATGTCATTATGGACCAGGTGGCATATTAACCTGACTATGTGAAGGGGACTGACTTCACATCAGCAGAAGAGATAGGAAAGCATGTTTGGAAGCTGCAGTGATGTTCTGAAAGGTGAGGTGTGAAGATTGACTTCTGGGAAACTGTGAATAGAGAGGCTTGGTGTAAGGGAGCAGAGCCATCTCCCAGAACAGTGATGAAAACAAGGCCGTGAAGACAAGTGGTCTGGATCTTTGAGGGCCTGGGGCCATGTTAAAGATTCTATCCCGTAGGCAGTGGGAACCCATTAAATATGTCTGAGTAGAGAAGTGACAGTTGTGGGCTTTTGCTCCACTTCAAGCCAGAGCAGAGACTATCAATTACCACAGATTCTATTCTCTCTCTTAGCCAAATGGAGGCTTGATGGGAGAATCCCTATTGTGGGCAGACAGTGGGAGGAGAGAGGAATAGAAGGTTTTCTGAGTAGTCAGAGCTCCCAAAGGTTGCACAGCTTGTGCTCTTCCGTACATAAAAGGGAATAATTAGTCCCAGTGGGTGTTACATGATAACATGCACTTTATGACTGGGTCTGTACAATGCCAGGCAACTGGTGAGCATTGTTTTATTGTTCTAACTGATCATTTTAGTTCAGTGCAAACTAAGCCTGGGGCTAATGTTTCTAATGCAGCTGAGGGCATTTTTATGGTGGAATTTTCCATGTTAACTTTCAGAATTAGGTAAAGCGAGGGTTTTTCATTTAATTTCTTTACATTCTAAGCACACAGCGCTACAATCATATTGGCAAGAATCTTCTCTTATATGAGTGACAAGGCAAAAATGAATGGGCCATATAACCCACAACATTAACCTGGTTTTCAGAACCTACAATGATTTGTTTAGGTCAATGACATGCATTCAAACAATTGGAAATGCTATGCGAGGAAAGTAATCCAATATTCTGTAGTGGGGGGCAGATGGACTTTGAGGACGACAGAAAGACCTAAGTCTATTTTCCTTTCTCAGTACTCTTCAACTGTGGGACCTACTCAGTTACTTCTCTGAGCTTTGCTTTACAGATATTTTTCAGTAGAGAATTGATTAGGTATTTTCAAGTGATTTCGTATAAAATAATGTAATCACTAAGAATAATATGAATGGTATTTCCCAACATAGAGTCATGGGATTTTTTTTCTTTCCTTTTTTATTTTTTTTTAAGATTTTATTTATTTATTTGAGAGAGAGAGAGAGTGCACGAGAGAGAGAGAGAGAGCACAGAAGAGCAGGGTGAGGGGCAGAGGGAGAAACAGACTCCCTGCTGAGCATGGAGCCTGATGTGGGGCTCAATGTGGGTCTCGCTCCAGGGACTCCAGGATCATGACCTGAGCTGAAGGCAGATGCTTAACTGACTGAGCCACCCAGGTGCCCCATGGAACTTTTTTTCTACAGCACAGGTAGAGTGAAACATGCCCACAATGCCACATGTATATGCCTATATATATGGTTACAGTGCCATGCTTTTATGCTTTTTATGCTTTTACACTGAAGTAGAAATTTTTCCTATTTTCCTATAATGAGGTTTTGGATAATTTTGCTTTCTCATTTGTAATTTTACGTGATTCTTTTATTGCCAAAGACTTGTGTGCCTTTAACGTAAAATACAGCTTTTAAACAAAAATACAAAAAAAAATGAGTATTTTCTTCAGTCTATTGAATTACACTTACTGGAGCACCAATGACACGTGATTATCACGGAAGATGCACAAAGTTACTAATTGTATCCAGCACTTTCAACTTTGCTGCCTACCAGGCTGGGAGCCAGAAGTCTGGAAGGCTTGAATCTCCAAAACAGAAGCAGTTTGTGGGAAATGTATATTGCATTAGGCACATTATCATCACAGCAAGCAGGTATTATTAAAATTACAATATGATGAGAGACTTAGAGCCACAAGGAGGCATGAACAAAATATACAGTTGTTAAGTAGTGGGGACAGGGTGGACCCTAGGCCAATTTGATTTCAAAACCCATGCTTTCTCAACAACACAATATTGCTTTACTGTTGCTCAGTTTAGAATCAAATAAGAAAAAGTAAGAAGCAATGGCTCTAGAATATGCTTTGCTTAGGTGATCATATAGGTATAATTCTGAGGAGTGATTTTTGTTTGTTTGCTTCAAAATACCACTGTCTCTGAATGTCATCAGTATATCATTTTTTTTTTTTTTCTTTTAGGCAGGCAAAGGTGTTTAGCAGGGAAAAGTGTAGAGCTGACAAGGAGTTTCTTTACAGTTGAAGTTAGAAACTTGCAAAATGAAGGAGATAGCCATTAAATGCTATGTATTTCCCATCACACCAGTATTTGAAAGTGGAGGTGAAAACAAATTGGATTAACTATACTAAAGATCCATAAAGGATTTAAATAAACTAAGAATCCAACACGTAAGTAGAAATACTGAGATAGTAAAGAAGAAAATATAAAAATCCCTGCACTTGCATGATGACCTGGCCCATTTTGGGATTGTGAGACCACATGGGTGAGATCCTCAAATAGCCTCATGTGCTCAAACTGTGCACCAATAACTTTAACTGAACAAGCCTTCTGCTCTCAGATTTTGTGCATGTTCTGTATCTAATTCTTACAGAAACCCTGGGTACTAATTTTAGTGATTCTAATTTTAAAGATGAAGTTACAGAGGCTTCTGGAAGTTAAATAATCATTCCAGTGTTTTCACATAATCTAACTTTAAAGTTAATATTCTTTCCAGTGAACCATATTTTCTTACCCCATCGGATCTGATCTGCTTATGACGGGTAGAGATAGTGCATGAGAGCTACCTCTCTTGAATGTGATTCTAAGACAGTACAGAAACTAGTAGGGACTTTCAGCTTTTAGTTTGACAAAATTCAACTTTTTTTTTTTTTTTTTAATATTTGCTTTTGCTTTGTTTTGTTTGACAGACCACCAGATACCACACTATACCACCTTGGTCTGGAGTCATTTTTCTTTTTTCTCTTTCTTTCTTTCTTTCTTTTCTTCCTTCCTTCCTTCCTTCCTTCCTTCCTTCCTTCCTTCCTTCCTTGTTGGAAATTTTTCTTAACATCAACAAAAGGAACTTAAGGCTTTGAGGCATCACATAATATCATGCCATGTAAGTTCTTCATTATGTTTATACTTTTTAAACTATTGATGTCAAAGCATGGGTCATAGTTCTGTAGTGAAGATTCTATAGAGATCCTTGAGGTAAAATCTTACGTAAATAGTATTTAATATTATGGCTCTACCAAGCATTTTATTCCTGGTATATCTGTTAATTTTATTTTTTTTAACTTGAAAAGGTGAGGGAGGAAGAAGGGTGTGGTCAAGAGAGAGAAAAGTCTTTCCTGTTAGCCTTCCAACCACAAGACCACTGTTCATTGGTAATGCTGGCATTGGGAGAAGTGGTGGTTAGACTGCTAATACAAGTGGAAAAAGATGAGGGCTCAGGAAAATCCTCTATTCCTTATAAGCTGACTATGATAAAAACTATCTAAGAATTTGCCCCCAGTACATGAACTAATGATTTTAATTAGTAATACATAAAGAGGATTCCCTAGAATAAGAACACTCCTGTAGGGAAGCCTGGGTGGCTCAGTAGGTTAAGCGTCTGCCTTCAGGTCAGGTCATGATCCCAGGGTCCTGGGATGGAGCCCCGCGTCAGGCTCCCTGCTCTGCGGGAAACCTGCTTCTCCCTCTCCCACTCCCCCTGCTTGTGTTCCCACTCGCTATATCTCTCTGTGTCAAATAAATAAATAAAATCTTAAACACAAAAACCCTCTTGTAAACCACAAGCAAAGTTAAATAAGTCTAGCTGCAATAATGACAATAAACAAAAAACAGCAACAACTGCAATAACAAACATAAAAAAAAAAACAACACGTTTTTCTTGAATTGAAATTAATAGAGGAGCAATGAAAAGAGATCAGAAGTCTATGAACATGCTCCAAGACAATTGTCCCTATGTGTCTTAAGGTGTATTTTTAGGCCCAATTTAGCTCACAGCTAAGACTGAAAAATTATGGACTTTTCCAATGCTTAACTATATTACCATTTTCAGATCCTGGCACTGGATGTTTCTGGATATGTTGCTGATTAAGAACCAGCCAAATACTGTGAGGCTCACTGGGTTTGCCATTTACTTCTAAATGTATCAGGTTTCTAGTAATGTCGCTTTTCAGAGGTAAATGGCTCTTCCATCAAAGAGCACATTTGCATACCTTTCAAATCTCATCACCCTAAAGTAATCATCACTTGATCATAAAATACCTTTCCAAGCACTGAATGACACTGAGTAGTTTGTCATACAAAATGTATGGGAAATAAGCAAAGGTATGCTGTATGTCTAAAAGACTCCCTTTGAAGAGAGTATTTTGGCTTCCAGTAGATTTCTCTACAATCTGTCCTTTAAAGAAGTATTTGCAGCTTCTAGCTGATACAATTTAAGTATTCTATAACTAAAATCTCTTTGTTTATGTACTCCTTTATTTGTATGCATGATACCACTCTCCAAAAATGCTCCAAATATGATACAGTACTTAACACAATGCTTTTTCAAGGCTAGAGTTTCCTTTTTTGCATTTATCCTTCTGTCTAAGGTTAAGGAAAAGTTTGCAATTTTGGACATGTCTAGAATGTGTAAGTACTTGTCTATCAAGGGAATATAAATAAATAAATAAGTAAGTAAGTAAATAAATAAATGTTTAAAAAACCTCACAGATCTTCTTAAGAAGTAAGAGCAAAGTGGGCGCCTGGGTGGCTCAGTTGGTTAAGCGACTGCCTTCGGCTCAGGTCATGATCCCGGAGTCCTGGGATCGAGTCCCACATCGGGCTCCCGGCTCAGCGGGGAGCCTGCTTCTCCCTCTGACCCTATCCCCTCTCATGCTGTTTCTCTCTCTCTCTCTCTCTCAAATAAATAAATAAATAATTTAAAAAAAATTAAAAAAAAAAAAGAAGTAAGAGCAAAGTAATAGCAGTCTGATGGTAAGATGAAAATACCTTATTCTGTGTGTGATAAAAATTTGTAGGACTAGGGTGAGGCCAATTTAGGTTTGAATTCTGTATATTTTACTTATAACAAATAATAAATTCTGTATATTTATTTATAATAAATAATAAATAATAGCTCTCTCATTTTGAATTATATATTGAATAGTTTTAGTCTATTTTCTGTTATGTAGCATAGGGATTATAGTGGCTATTTCTCAGGTCTTTAAATGTGTTATACATTATATGGCACAAAGAAGATACTTAATCCAGGTTAGTTTGTTATCCTTGTAAATTAATGACTAGAAAAAGTGAAGAATTTTTTAAAATATATTAGAATAAAAAGCATATTATGTAATACTAAATTGCATAATATATCTTACTGGATAGCGACTCTCAATCTAATTATTAATTAGATTTGTTCTCCCAATTATAGTTTTGTATGTTTTTGATTTCTAAATGAAATGCTTTTTTGGCATGACATTGCCTAAAATATTGTGTTCAAGTAACTTTCTGGAAATATGACAGAACTTGGTAGATGTTTTGTCATAGCTGTTTACTTTTCTTCCTAAGCAGAGAGTAAATTACATTTTCCAACAACCCCTATGGTTTTTGTTTAGCAAGAGAGAATGTGCACAGCCAGCGCTACCCCCAAATCTCCTGCATGTGATTTTCTCTGCTCTTTCCCTCTATGTCGGCTGGGTTAAAGAGAACCTCAGTGGTGATCTCTGAAGCCTGGTGGAAACACATAACGGATGTAATGAGGTGTAATAACCAGCATTGAGGATGACCCCCAATAATTTTCACATCTCGTTGATCAAACCTTTGTGTAGTCCTTTCCCAAATTGAAACTGGGCTGATCTGCATGGTAAATAGGATATTGCTGAAGTGATAGGTGACTTTTAAAACTAGGTCATAAAAAGCATTGCAGCTCCCACTTCCATATCTTGATTTGCTGCTTCTGCCATGGGGATACCCAGGTAGCCCTGCAGAAAAGCCCATGTGGAGAGAAATTGAAGTACCTGCCAACAGCCAGCATGAATTTGCCAGTGAGTCCCTTGGAAGCTATTGCAAGCTTTCATCCTTAATCAACCCTCCAGATGACTGCAACTTTGGCAAATATCTGACTCTTTATGAGAAACTCTTACGCAGAACTGAACTGTCCAACCAAACTGCTCCCAAATTTCTGACCCACAGAAATTGTAAGAAAAAAAAACAAATGTGTTGTTGTTAAGCCACTTTAATTTACGGGTTATTTAAATTTAGGAGTAAGTTGTTAATACAGCAATAGATAATATATCTGGTGACCTAAATTTTAGGTTGGAGGAGATTCTCCCAGTAGAAATAGTTGCATTGGATTCAACTGAATAACAATTGATTTCCATTATGTAAGCAACTAAAATTTGTTTTAGTACTTTGTGTTAGCTTAACTAATATAAAGTCCAGAGTTCCATAACCTCTGAATTTTGGGGTTATTGACATTTTGGACTAAACAATTCTTTACTATGGAAGGGTGTCTTATACATTATAGGATATTTAGCATCATACTTGATTTCTGCCCACTAGATGCAACCTTTTTTCCCAAGTTGTGACAATAAAAAATGTCTCTCTATATTGCCAAATATCCCCTAGGGTAGAAAATCACCCTAGTTGATAATCACTGAGCTAAAGAAATGTTAGCATTCTTTTGAGTATTAAGCTAGTGTGATCCTGATCAAGTCATTTAAACTTAGTTTGCTCCTTTATAAAATCAAAGTTGATTAGCCAAGTGAAATTTAACTCTGAAATTGAACAAACCTTGTTTAAAAGTCTTTTCTCCTTTCTACCATATGAGATCACTTAGGAATCCCATAGGATATAATTTTTTAAAGGAAACAAATGTCCTAGTTCATGCAATAAAACAAGAGAGAGAACAAAAGGCATACAGGCTGGGAGAGAATAAATAAAACTGTCTTTGTTCATTGATGATGTGATTGCCTATATAGAGAATCTGAAAAATTGACAAAAAATTGTTGTAACCAGTAAGCAATTATAGCAAGGTTGAAGGATAAAAGGTTAATATATAAAAGTCTGTAGCTTTGTTATATACCAGCAATGAATAAATGGAATTTGAAATTAAAAAAAACTCAATAGCATTTATATTGGCACCCCCAAAAATGAAATAATAAGTTATATAGTTAACAAAATAAACACAAGATCTTATGAGAAAAACTACAAAACACTGATGAATAAAATCAAAGAACCAAATAAATGGAGAAATATTTTATATTCGTGGGTAGGAAGACTTAGTATTGTCAAGAAGTGAGTTTTTCTCATCTTGCTCTATAGATTCATTGCAACCCCAATCAGAATCCCAGCAAGTTATCTTGTTTCTTAGAATAAAGAAATGGATTCTGAAGTTTATACAGAAAGGCAGAAGACCCAGAATAGCCAATAAAGGAAAAGGATGAAGTTGGAAGACTGACACTACCCAAATTCAAGTCTTACTATAAAGTTACAATAATTAAGACAGTGTGGTATTGGTCAAAGAATAAACAGATAAATGGAGCAGAATAGAGAGCCTAAAATAGAACCACATAAATATAGTCAACTGACCTTTGACAAAGGAGGGAAAAAAAAAGAATCCAGACACAGACCTTACACCCTTTATGAAAATTAACTCAAAATGGATCATAGACGTAATATAAAATGCAAAACTCTAAAACTTCTAGAAGATAATTTAGAAGAAAATCTAAAGGACTTTAGGTTTGGAAATGATTTTTTTAGGTAAAACACAAAAGGCATAATTCATGAAAGAAAGAATAAGTTGGGTTTCATTAAAATTAAAAATTTCTCTCTGCAAAAGATACTGACAAAGGAGTAGAAGATAGGTCACTGACTGGGAGAAAATATTTGCAAAAGACATATCTGATAAAGGACTGTAGCCAGAACAAAGAACTCTTAAGCCTCAGCAAGAAGAAAGCCAACAACCCAATTCAAATATGAACCAAAGAACTCAAGGACACCTCACCAAAGAAGATATACAGATGGCCGGTAAGCATATGGAAAGATGCTTCACATAATAGGTCATCAGAGAAATGCAAATTAAAACAAGAAGATGCCACTACAAACCTGTTAGAATGACCAACATCTGGAACACTGCAGGCATCAAGGGCTTGTGAGGATTTATAGTGACAGGAATTCTCATGAATTGCTGGTGGGAAAGCAAACTGCCACAGACACTATAGAAGACAGTTTGGCAGTTTACTACAAAACTAAACATACTCTTACCAAGCAATCCAGCAGTCACACTCCTTGGTATCTAGCCAACAGAGTTGAAAACTTACATTCACACATATGTTTATAGAAGCTTTATCCATAATTACCAACTCTTGGAAACAACCAAGATTTCCTTCAGTAGGTGAATGGATAAATAAGTTGTGGTACATCCATCCAGACAATGGAATACTATTCAGTGCTCAAAAGAAAAACCTGTAAAGCTATGGGAAGACAGGGAGAAAAGTTAAATTTGTATTACTAAGTGAAAGAAGCCCATCTATATTTGGGCTACATTTATTATGATTTCAACTATATGACATTTCTGGAAAAGGAAAAACTGAAGACATTAAAAAGTTAAGTAGTTGGCAAGGGTTGGGGAAGGGAAGCTTGAATAGGCAGAGCACAGAAAAATGTCAAGTTAATGAAGCTACTATGTATAATATTATAATAGTGGATACATGTCATTATACATTTGTCTAAATCCATAGAATGTATAATTCCAGGATTGAACCTTTACATAAACTATGGACTTTGGCTAAAATAATGTTTCAGGTAGGTCCATAGGTTGTAACAAATGACAAAGATCCCAGTCCTTCTTTTATTTTCTACCTCTGCACCCTTTTCTTTCTTTTTGCTACCTAACTTCCTCACTCCCATTAGCTGACTAAGTGCAGGTTTTGCAAAAATAGTTCTCAGAAAATATCTTTTTGATAGTAATTGGAGCTCTGAACAAGGAACACATGTTTTGGTTAAAAGAAAAAACAGCCTAAGCTGAAACTATAGGACAGGTATGCAATTTCCCCTATCACATCAAAATCTTGACCCTGCTTCATTGGGAGGTACCTGCTCTTCAGGTGCTTCCTAATGTGCATCAACTGAATAAAGCCTTTCTTCTCAGAGTCACTTAATTTTTTTTTTAAGATCTTACCCTGTCCATCAGGGGAAAAAAAAAAAAAAACACAACTGGAAACCATTCTGATGCTACCTAATGAGGCCACAGTTCAAAAGTCACACTGTTTTTTTTTTTTATGTAAAATATGACAATAATATAATAGTTAAACCACCCTGAGCCTAGTTTCAGGGAATGATTCCAAGTTAACTTCCCATCTATAAATGAATAAACTCATAGCACTAGTTAATATGAATTTTGAAAAAAAATGTTTAGACTACCAACTTGAAAAATCGTAGGTGTATAACAACAATAGGGCCTACACCAATCATATTCCTCCCACTGATCCACTAAGAAACCTTAGTCTCCCACATTTTTCAATCAACATAAAACATTCCTATGGCATCCAAACTCGTGCCATTTCATAAGCCTAACTAGTTCTCAGCTCATACTTTGCTGAGGAATCAAGGAAAAATATTTACTAGAACAAATGTTCTTTGTGCATAGAGCAACTGATTTACTGTTGGAAGTAGACATCCATCCACATTCTATCTCAGAAAGAGTAGGAGAAAAGAATATAAATTCTAAGGAGTCAGCAAAAAGTACACGAGAGTCCAGAATCTTGGCAAGGGAGGCAGGAGATGGGTTGGAGAATAAATTTTCACATGGCACAAATTTGAGAATCTTTGAGTCACTTTCTTCTGCTTTCTCTAATTTTATGGAGACTGGAGACTATGTGGGAAGTAAAGCACTGACATTGAGAATAACTTATGAATCCCTCAGGGTACTATAGAAAAATGACATTACAGCTATTTTTGAAGTAGAAAGAAAATTAGGAAATGAATCACCTTGTATGATTATAGTGTATTCTGACAAATTTGCTCTTTTTAGCTTTCTTCTGCATCATCACTTATTTTGATATCTGTATCACATTATTGCTGTAAGGTACCGTACAGAAGAGCAAGGTGATTCAGTAATGAGAAATAAGATCACATAGCTGTATCTTTGAGGGACTTCAGATTTGGTACTTTAATAAAAAAAACTAGCTGGCTAAGACCATTTAACTAAGATCAAAAATACATTTGAATGTATGGTCAGTGTAAGTACAAAATAAACCCTACCTTTAAACCCAGCTTTAAATCCTGGCCTAACACTTTAAGGGATAAATGACATCATGTAACTTTCTTAAATTCCATTGGTCTTAATTTCATGGTCTATGAAACAATAGTTATATACTATAATAAATTTGATATAGGGAAAGTAGTCTAAAGAGGGGAAGAATAAATGATCCACTGAGGGTATATCAACTGATTTAAATTTTTCAATTAACATGGCATATATTATTTTATATACTGCCCTCAATATATTTATTGTTAATATTTTTCATCACATCCACAAAAAATATAGCTAAGCACTTACACAAAGATAATATTGTTCAAATATGTTTATTGACTTTAAAAAGTTGTTACTGGTACTTGATTGGAAGAAGTAAAAGCCTTTTTTAAGAGTAAATATATTTATTTCTGTATTAATTTTAATATATGAGACAAAATTAATTTTTGCTTGGAAATTAATTTTTCAATAGGTGGCTCTAATTAATTGGAACATATTTCAAAAGACAGTATTTTTAGAAAAGACATTAATGTGGGATCCACAGTTCTGAGGCACTGGACACAGTGAAAAAGAGACACATATTTAACTATGCTCAAATCACATTTGAAATTATTCATTAGATACAGTTCTTTTGTTCTTTCATTCAATGTTACTTTCATTAAAAACAAAAATCACCTACCATATGTTGGATACTAAGAGCTTATGGTGAATAAAATATAGAACCTACCCTAAGGGGCTTGCTTCATTTAGTAATGGAGACAATAAACACATACTATACAATGTGAGAAGTGACACTATAGACGTATGTGCAAAGACTATATGAAATATAGATTCAGAGCCAGTATGTCAGCTAGAATATCTAAAAAAGGCACACTTAATAACAGCAATTGCTAGTGAAGATGTGGAGCAACAAGAACTCTTTTTTTTTTATGATTTTATTTATTTATTTATTTGAGAAAGAGTGTGAGCAGAAGGGAGAGGGAGAGAGAATCTGAAGCAGACTCCATCCTGAACTTGGAGCCTGATGTGGGGCTTGATCTCATGACCCTGAGATCATGACCTGAGCTGAAACCAAGAGTCAGATGCTCAATGGACTGAGCCATCCAGGAGCCCTGCAATGAGAACTCTTGTTCATTGAGACAGGGAAAGCATGGCCACTTTGGAAGGCAATTCATCAATTTCTCACAATTTCTCTATTTTGTACTTTCTGTAAGACGGATGAAGGATGAATTGTAGGCCGTTGAGATTTTATTAAGAAGCAATGGTTAACTGACACACCCAGTAAAAACAATTCCATATGTAACTAATTCAATATTACCCATTTTCCAACTTAAAAGGTTAATACTCTCTTCAGGGTTTTAGACTTGGAAGACACAGTCAAATGTACAGATTGTTGATTTGTAGTGACATCCTCTGTTCACATGCTCTATGTAAAATCTACAGTAGTTTTTAGAAGGGCTCTGCATCTGATTGTGTGAGATAAATAATCTTTAAAAACTAAGTAGTACTTCATATATCCAGTTGCACCTTCTGTTAACAGATTTAAAAAGACAAATTTACAATCAAATGAGCCACATTTCATAAAATATTTATTTCATTTTTGTCGGGAAGCAAATGTGCATTATGGCATTTCCGAAAGAAATGGTATGCATTTCTATTTCAAATCAAAGCATCCTTTCTCCCCCTTTGTTTACCATGAGTTTAAACTTCATTTAGCATCCAATCACTAGGTGGTTGTTTTAGAAGCTGCATCATCATTTTGCTATATACTAAAATACATAATTTTAGAAAATTACAGATTTAAAATTTGATGAGAATAAAATCACATCACTTTTTTTCTTATTTTAAACATTCCCTTTATATTTAATGATTATCAAACATTTTTGTTTATATATTAACGTATTTTCAGATTACAAATTGGTAAAAACCATTTCGGAGCATCATTTCCAAATTTAATATTTTATTTATTCATTTATTCATTCATTTATTTATATTTTTTAGCATTTGCTTCTTGAAAGGGATTTTTACTCCCCTTGAGGGGAGTAAAATTTGGTGTCTCCCCTTGAGACACCAAAATTCGCTGTGATCATGCTTTGTACCATGCTTGTTGATAAACAGTGTTTATACTGCTAGATAAAAACTAATGTCTATCTTTGACCTTATCATTTGAACTTTAGAGAATCTCTAATTAGCTGAGAACCTTTTCCTTTCTTCTGAAATAAAGAGGCAATGCTTCTTGTTAACTTTAGAATCCTCATAGAATAAAATCATTAATAATCAATGACCACATTTTAAATCATCACTTAAAAACCTGGGATGATAAAGGTAAGAGCAAAAACAGTGGAGACATTATGAGATTATGGAACAGAAGTGGTTGATCAACCACTTAAATATGTGGCTTAAATCTGTTTGATATATATGTATAAAGATATATGCCAAGTATATATTTGTAAAAAATAGCTTCATTAGTTAATTTCTTGGAAAATTATTCTGATGGGGTAAGTGTGTAGAGGGAGGAGAGGATAGTAAAAACTGCTATTATGTGATGGAGAAAGGGAAAATATTGGATTCTGTCCAACCACCATCTGCTGTCAGTTTCAGCTTCATCTATAAAACATATTTAAACAGCTAGGCAATATGAAGGTTATATGTAACTTTTCAGTTTGCAAACAGTGGGGAAGATTGAGGTGGGGGCTTTTAAAATTTAGTGATTTCAAAATGGTGGAGAGAAATAATGAAGCAATTGTAGAGAAAACCAGGCTTATCAACCTCTGTGTACATCAGTTATTTATCCATAAAGTGGGGTGATAACCAAATCCTTTAGTGTTGCTTGGAGGCTTAAATGAGTTAAAATATGAGATGGGCTTAGAAGTAAGTACATTACTGTGTGTTGTCCTCCTCAGTAGGTAGCTTCACTCTCTAAGGAAGAAAATCATGAAGTTTAGTCTTGAGAGAAAAGCTAAAACCATACACTCTTCCCAGTAACTCAGATGGCTCCCTGCCTCGATGGTAAATGTGAAGAACTTAATACTACGTCTCCAGTGTAACATACATATATCTACCTAAGCTGTAAATGCCACCTTGCAATTTAATGTGAACAGTGTTGTAGTCTTGTATATATCTATCACAAAACTGGACTTATTCTCCATCAAATTTGAAACCTTATATGTTTCTATGTAGCTATAGTTTGCAGTATAAACATTGTCCAAACATTTTGCCTTTTGCATTTCAAAACACTTAAAATGAAGTCTTTTGCAAATTCTAAATAATAGTTATATAATCTATAATTCTACATTATAGTTACCAATTATAGTTATATACCAAAGAGGAAAGAATAAAAGGACAGAAATAATGAATGGAAAGGTAGTAGACAACTTATAGCAATTCAAATTTAAGCAGAAAGACATACAAGAGACAATTTATAGGAAGCATTTTTTATTATAAGGTATATATCACTATAAATTAATGTTCTGGTCACCCAAAATTAACTCTCTGCATTAGCTAAACATTGGATTTTTTTTAGAGTTTAAGAAAATTTAAAGCTACCTTATATCAAATAACAATTATGAATTTTTAAAATAATTTTCCTTTCTTCCTATCAAATCTTGAATAAGTCACCTTACTTCTCCAAGTATCAGTTTACCTAGAGAATTAAAGTTTTATACAAGTTTAATGCTCTCTAATTATGACTTCTCTGATTTTATATACTAATCATTTAAATTCACTATTTTAAGGTATCAAAGTAAATAATGAGAATAGTAGATATTCACCTACAGGCACAATCTTGGCACATTTACTACTAACTGCTTAATTGGATTTCAAGTGACGTCCACAAATATAATTATCTTAACTTTGTATTATTTTGGTGGAATGAGACATTTAATAATCCCTTTTATTAATAAATAAATTTATGTGGCTAGAACTATATTGCAATGACAACATTCTACAGTCAGTTAGGGTGATATTAGAAACATATTTTGGATTCAACCTATCACATCAATTAGATATAGTCAAATGCATCTAGGCTTTGAAATATGACTGATATGTCTTTGAATCTTGACTCTACTTTGCACATGTCACCTTGGGTAAAGGATTTTGTAACTCTGAGTTTAATTTTTCCTGAAGCTAAAATGGAAATAATAGCAATCTCATTGATTGAGGATTAAAAGGGATAAAATATTTAGTTCTGGCTTCATGATAGCTCTTCAAAATATATTTACCTGTCTCTACTTAGAATTTTTACATAGCATAATACCATTATTATATATTGGCTTTCATTTCTCCTGTGCCATTCTCATAGACTTTTTAAAAAAAAGATAGATAAAGTTATTCATTAGTTGTAAGCCACTGCTCCAATTAAATGTATTATTTAAAAGGCATAATATTATATAGAATTAAAATTCTTTTACCAAATATCTGCTTAATGGGATTCATTTACCTTTCCCTGAAAAACAGCATTCTTTTACTCATCATTTACCTTCTTCTTCCTGTCCAAAATTGTGGTCATACTAGTGAGTGAAGCTATTGTTTGATGATATAGATGATTGCATAATATACTATTGTTGCAATAAATTGAGAGCCAATAAGTATTAGAATAGATATCTGTTATTTGTTCAGAGCAAAGAAACATTTCTTCCTCTTGGCTGCTATCTGCATCATCATGTGGATTTCTGTGTTAAATTGATTGAGCCACGAGTGAGCACTTCCCTCAGCCTTAGGAATTGCAGATTATTAGATCTGAGGTTCAGAAATAATTGCTTTCAGAGAGAGAATTTAGTCATCTATTCAATTCCATATTTTTATGACAGCCTGTTTACTTTGGTTTAGAATCAAGATATCCTTATTACCTCCACCATCACTGTCTGTCACTTAATGTGTCTGCTTGGGATAAGAACTACCGAGAATGCAATAAAAAAGAAGAACACCTAAACCTCTGAGTTTATTGACTCACTTTTCATAGATGAATGAGACAAGAATGAGCTCAGAAAATATGTGCAGTGAATGGAGGACTGAGAAAATAAAGATTAAAAAAAAAAAGACATTAGATTTTCAGAGACTTATCCTCTGGGTGGAAGGAGCTGTAGGAAAATGATGTTCTACCAATGGCATTTCGTGCAGAGACAGTGAGGAACACCAATGCCAGTTTGAACCCTGGAATATAATTTCTCAGTTGTTGCTCCGTGGAGGTGAAGGGACATTGCTTAGTACCCTCTGGCTTCAATGATGGGAATTCTTCCTTAAGAAACGCGGATCACTGATGTCAAAATTGAACTTCATTGGCTTTGAGCCAGCGTTATTGCTCTCCTCGTAGTTCCCTGAAGATGCCAAGGTCTGTGGCCTCATATATCCATGCTTGGCAACTAAGTCGCATCAACTCTCCAGAAGCAATTAAGAAATTGATCCAGCTACCCAAAACCCTAAACAGATGAATTGTGTGTCAGACAAAGCAAATCACTTACTTAATTGACAAACTTGTGTGGTGAGTTGGAAAGAAGTGTCGCTTAGATAAACACATGTCCTATTTGTGGCAGGAAAGCCTACTCTGAAGGAAATAGTAAGAGAAACTTGTATTACAAGCAAGAGAGCCGGATGTAGAGTTAAAATCAATGCTTGATATTAATCAAGAGTGGAATCAAAGTGTAGACTACCTGATATACTTGTTTCACTAATGACTCGCTTGTTTTACCAAGTGCCTTAGAATTAGGTGACAGTACATCTTAACTTGCCCAGGAAAGTCCTGCTTTATATTCGTCATCCCATAAAAACGTTCACTCTCAAATCTTTCCCAGTTTGGACGCTTAGACTTTAATCTTTGTAGAGCTTTGATGATGATGTCATAAATTATGATTTTTATAATTATTTTTGTTTATAAGGATAAGGGGACCCAAGAAAGTCTATTTTTTTTTAATTAATGTCATGGTTATTGTTAAATATTTTGAGTTTTTCTGCATTGGTAGTTTTTTTTTTTTTTTTTGTCCTTTATCTTCTATAGAGATGGAGATGGTGATGGGCCTCAGAAAAACATTAAATTTTAATCTACACCATATATATGACCTCTATTATTATTATTATCATCTGCTTGAGGCTTATACCTTATAACCTCTAACATCATAGCTATTTCATACATGAAGATTGGCTGATCAATTAGATCTTGAACATCTGTCTGTTGACCATTTCTTTCTCTATGGAAGGTGTTTCTCATGAAATTTTCTTCTCCATTTACATTCTTAAGCTTGTCTTCTCAGTGTTATTTCTGCCTCTTTATGTACAAAAATATTTTCCTAAGTACTTACTCTGTATTTCAATATCTTGTAAACACCTCTTATAGCATGTCTCACTGACACCTAAACTCAACATACTCTAATCAAATTATTTAATTTATATTAAGGACTTTCTCCATTACTTTTGAAGAAATGTTAAAAATAACACAAGCCTGTTGTGAGGGCTTCCCTAAACATACTGTACCAACACCAAAAAAACCACCAATAAAAATAAAACAAAATTCAAGAAGCAGGGAAAGAAAGTAGGGCTAAAATTAAATCAAATAGACTTGATATATTCGCATGAAATAAGTCAGTTGGGGAGGCATAGGAGAAGATATATTTTGCAGTGAAAGCTATCATGTAGTGTTGATCTCAGTGGGCTGGGGAGAAATTATGAGATGTGGAGCTAAAAAAAAATATTACAGAAATAAAGACAAAATATACTGAAATAGGTAATTTAAGAAAATTATTGAAAGTTAAAAGAAGATTTGAATAGAAGTTTGAAACAGTGTACCAGAGACCACAAAAAAAGTAACAAAGAAGAGTTTACTAGATCTGTTGCATAAAATTATCAGACATCTAAGATAAAGAAAAATATTTTGTATAACTGGATGGAATAATTATATAACTTTATATAAAAATGGTAGAATTACCCATGAAGGTTTTACAATAACTAATGTGTATACACCAAATTATATAGGTCAGGGTTTATAAATTAAAAAATATACCATAGCAATACAAGGAAAATAAAAACATAATATTTATCATATGATTTAATTCATCTATTTCAGGTCATGATTGATCAAATGGACCAAAAATAAATAAATATATATGTGATCTAGGAACATAATATTTTCCTACAAAGACTATGTCATTTTTTCAAGTATGTGTGTAGTAATTATAAAAATCACTTCCATGTATTAAGCAACAAAGAATCCTTAAAAAATTTCTAAAACAAAGTTAATATACAGAAATATTTAGTAATCACACTCTGATAAAACTAAAAGTTAATAATAAAAAAACTACCCCCCAAATATATGTCCAGATAATTTCACAAATACTACTAAACCTTTAAAAAATAGATAATCCTAAATATGTCTAGGGCATAGTACAAAAAAAAATTAAAAAACACAAAGGAAGTTTCCAAAATAGTTATATTCTAGGTTATAATTCATGCAAAACCTGTCATGAAGATCATACACACAGAGAAAATAAGTAGAATTAAACAAACACACCTATGGATAATAATGCAAAAAGTTAAATATTAATAAACATAATTCAGTATCATAGTGAAGAAAAACAGATATTCTTGTGGGATTACTTACAAAAATGCGAAGATGGTTCAATGAAAATGAATCTTTCAATGTAGTTTATTGTCATTATATGTCGAAAGCAAAAAAGAAACATAAGAAAATTATGGTCATTTACAGTAATAGTTAGAGGATATTTACTAAATTTAATTAATTATAGTCAAGAATATGACGCTGAAATGAAAATATATTGTTATAAGTTCTTAATAAATTAAGGATAGATAGCCATGTCTCTATGTACATATATCTATCATCAGACTTGGTACGCTCTCCAGGAAAGCAATATAAATGATAATTTATTTTATCCTATACTAAAATAGATTTCAAAAGTAATACAGTTTTAAATATTTTTTTAACAATTTTTATTTGTTTGTTTATTTGACAGAGACAAAACGAGAAAGGGAACACAAACAGGGATAGCGGGAGAGGGAGAAGCAGGCTTCCCGCAGAGCAGGGAGCCCAATATGGGTCTCGATTTCAGGACCCTGGGATCATGACCTGAGCCAAAGGCAGCCGCTCAATGACTGAGCCACCCAGGCCCCCAGTTTTAAATATTTTATGAAGCCACTAAAAATGAGTCAAATTTTGTGCTGACATGAAACAATTACTAATAATACTAAGTGCATAGAGAGAGTTGCAGAATCACTTATGTACTGTGGTCCCAGTCAAACATTTTCTTTTCTTTCTTTTCTTTTTTCAGACTTTTCAGAAGTTTATTCTATCTGTTAGCCTTTTCAAACAACTAATTTTTTTTAGTGGTGATCTTATCTTTTTTTTTTTTTAATTATGTTATGTTAATCACCATACATTACATCATTAGTTTTTGATGTAGTGTTCCATGATTCATTGTTTGCATATAACACCCAGTGCTCCATTCAGTACGTGCCCTCCTTAATACCCATCACCAGGCTAACCCATCCCCCCACCCCCTCCCTCTAGAACCCTCAGTTTGTTTCTCAGAGTCCATAGTCTCTCATGGTTCGTCTCCCCCTCCGATTTCCCCCCCTTCATTCCTCCCTTCCTGCTATCGTCTTCTTCTTCTTCTTTTTTTTTTTTAACATATAATGTATTATTTGTTTCAGAGGTACAGGTCTGTGATTCAACAGTCTTAAACAATTCACAGCGCTCACCATAGCACATACCCTCCCCAATGTCTATCACCCAGCCACCCCATCCCTCCCACCCCCCACCACTCCAGCAACCCTCAGTTTGTTTCCTGAGATTAAGAATTCCTCATGTCAGTGAGGTCATATGATACATGTCTTTCTCTGATTGACTTATTTCGCTCAGCATAATACCCTCCAGTTCCATTCACGTCGTAGCAAATGACAAGATTTCATTCTTTTAATGGCTGAATAATATTCCATTGTATATATATACCACATCTTCTTTATCCATTCGTCGATGGACATCTGGGCTCTTTCCATAGTTTGGCTATTGTGGACATTGCTGCTATAAACATCAGGGTGCACGTACACCTTCGGATCACTACATTTGTATCATGTCTTCTGCCCATTTCTTGATTGGATCATTTGTTCTTTGGGTGTTGAGTTTAATAAGTTCTTTATAGATTTTGGATACTAGCCCTTTATCTGATATGTCATTTGCAAATATCTCCTCCCATTCTGTCGGTTGTGTTTGGTTTTGTTGACTGTTTCTTTTGCTGTGCAAAAGCTTTTTTTCTTTTTTTTTTTTTTTGAGTTTTAATTTTTTTTTATTCTTATGTTAATCCCCATACATTACATCATTAGTTTTAGATGAAGTGTTCCATGATTCATTGTTTGTGCAAAAGCTTTTTATCTTGATGAAGTCCCAATAGTTCATTTTCGCCCTTGCTTCCCTTGCCTTTGGCGATGTTTCTAGGAAGAAGTTGCTGGGGTCAGTCAAACATTTTAAAAAGCACTCAGTGGATATACTTAATGATATTTATAAACTTTGATACATAGACTATTTCAGGACACATTCAAAGATTCAAGGTCAGTGGTTGTTGAAGAGTAAGAGTAGGAAGGCGGCCTGAAACTGACCTTTTCATTATACATCTTATCTCATGAATTTTTACCATGAGCGTCTGTTGCCTTATGTTACATTATTTGTTTGGAATGTTTATTTTTTCATATATGTTGGATAAACAAGTGGAGGAGAACTGCACAAATGTAAAATGGCACGTGCTCTTATTTGATATTTTTTCACACAGGAAATATAGTCTCTGCTTCCAGCATATACCAGGTTATCACAAAAGCCACTCCACTGAAAAGGGGTACCTTATAGAGTAATACACAAAACACATACCATATACAGACAGACAGACAGACATATGTACACACATGTATTTTCTTCTCCCTTAGCCAGTTTACCAGTATGCATTAGCCTACGAATATATGTGGTGAAATTCTTCTGCATTTACATATTTTCTTTATGAAACTATTTAAAATATCATTCCAAATGTGAGTGACCTGAATACAAAAGTCCAAGTACACACTGACATTTGAACAAAATGTTTGAAATAATAGTGCTTTTGAAATAAAGGAGAGACTATAGTATCAGAAGAACAAAAACTGAGAGAACTTTACTCTGAGTACCATCAGATACAAAGCTATTAAAAGAAATTAGAGTTTCATATGTCCCCACTACCATGATTTGAGTAAGACAGAAAAACACTTTCCGTGTGCTAGGATGGCAACTGAAGTACTTAGAACAGCACTTTGTACCATCAGGGTTCATGTACAGTATAAGCAGCTTCGTGGTAAAAGGGGAAATGAGCAGAATAAGCATAGCAGGACTCCTTTTTTTTTTTCTATTTTCCTCCTTTGCACACAAAAAATAGAAAATTATACATACATTTTTAAAAATAGTGAAAAAGAAAGAAAAAAAAAACCCACAATGATCTCCAAACACCTGTTTCTGTGATATAACATTTTGTCCTAAGAATGGTGATATTATGTTTCTAATCTCTTACTTGAAACTTAGAAGCTCTAAAGACATGACCACACTGAATTCCACAAAAGAAATCTCATGTCTTTTTGCAAGTAAAGTGCATTTTTGTGAAGTCTTTCTGTATTAAAAATTTTAATATACATAAAATTAGAGTTGTATCTCCCTTCCTTCAGTCCTTTCATGAGAACTTTAGTTTTAAGAATTTGATCTCAAACCCTCTCCCTTCCCACAACCTTTGTTATTTTATTGCATGAAAATCAACAATGCCAGGATTTTCACAAATAAATGTAAAGCATTGTAAGGGAAATGCCTATTGTATGTTTAAAAAAAAAGTTTTTTTTTAAATAAAGTGTTAATAAATGCAAATATGTTTATTTTCCCCCAATATTAAAAACATGACTCCCACATTTCCTGTATTAAAAAAAAAAATCCATCTTTCTTTCTCTTTTTTTGAGAGAGCAAGAGCAAGAGCAAATGGGGGAGGGGAAGGGGAAAAGGGACAGGAAGAGAGAGAATATTAAGCAGGCTCCACACTCAGCACAGAGCTTGATGTGGGGCTTGAGCTCAGGACCCTGAGATCAAAACCTAAGCTGATGAAAGGGTGGTTCAACATCTGCAATTCAATGTGGTGCACTACATTAATAAAAGAAAGGACAAGAACCGTGTGATCCTCTCAATAGATGCAGAAAAAGCATTTGACAAAATACAGCATCCTTTCCTATTAAAACTCTTCAAAATATAGGGATAGAGGGAACATACCTCAATATCATAAAAGCCATCTACAAAAAGCCCATAGAGAATACCATTCTCAATGGGGAAAGACTGAGAGCTTTTCCCCTGAGGTCAGGAACACAACAGGGATGCTGACTCTCACCACTGTTGTTCAACATCATACTAGAAGTCCTAGCTTCAGCAATCAGACAACAAAAAGAAATACAACGCATCTGAATTGGCAAAGAAGAACTCAAATTCTCACTCTTCCCAATAATATGATACTCAATGTGGAAAACCCAAAAGACTCCACCCCCAAATTGCTAGAACTCATACAGGAATTCAGTGACATGGCCAGATATAAAATGAATGCACAGAAATCAGTTGGATTTCTATACACTAACAATGAGACAGAAGAAAGAGAAATTAAGGAGTCGATCTTATTTACAATTGCACCAAATACCCTAAGATACCTAGGAATAAACCTAACCAAAGATGCAAAGGATCTTTACTCTGAAAATTACAAAACACTCATGAAGGAACTGGGAAGACACTGAGGAAGACACAAAGAAATGGAAAAACATTCCATGTTCATGGTTTGGAAGAACAAATATTGCTAAAATGTCTATGCTACCTAGAGCAATCTATACATTTAATGCAGTCCCTATCAAAACACCATCAGCATTTTTCACAGAGCTGGAACAAATAATCCTAAAATTTATATGGAACCAGAAAAACCCCAAATAGCCAAAGGAATGTTGAAAAAGAAAACCAAGCTGGTGGCATCACAATTCCAAACTTCAAGCTATATTACTTCAAGCTATATTACTATATTATTATTAAGACAGTGTGTTACTGGCACAAAAACAGACACATAGATCAATGGAACAGAATAGAGAGCCCAGAAATGGACCCTCAACTCTACAGTCAATTAATCTTTGACAAAGCAGGAAAGAATATCCAATGGAAAAAAAAGAGAGTCTCTTCAACAAATGGTGTTGGAAAAATTTCACAGCTGCATGCAGAAGAATGAAACTGTACCACTTTCGTACACCATACACAAAAATAAACTCAAAATGGATGAAAGACCTAAATGAGAGACAGGAATCCATCAAAATCCTAGAGGAGAGCACAGGCAGCAACCTCTTCGACCCCAGCCGCAGTAAATTCTTCCTAGAAACATCACCAAAGGCAAGGGAAACAAAGGCAAAAATGAACTATTGGGACTTCATCAAGATAAAAAGCTTTTGCACAGCAAAAGAAACAGTCAACAAAACCAAAAGACAACAGACAGAATGGGAGAAGATATTTGCAAATGATATCAGATAAAGGGCTAGTATCCAAAACTCTAAAGAACTTATCAAACTCAACACCCAAAGAACAGATAATCCAATCAAGAAATGGGCAGAAGACATGAACAGACATTTCTGCAAAGAAGACATACAAATGGCCAACAGACACATGAAAAAAATGTTCAACATCACTCGACATCAGGGAAATACAAATCAAAGCCACAATAAGATACCACCTCATACCAGTCAGAATGGCTAAAATTAACAAGTCAGGAAACAACAGATATTGGCAAGGATGTGGAGAAAGGGGAACTCTCCTACACTGTTGGTGGGAATGCAAGCTGGTGCAGCCACTCTGGAAAACAGTATGAAGGTTCCTCAAAAAGTTGAAAATAGAGCTACCCTACAACCCAGCAATTGCCATACTAGGTATTTGCCCCAAATATACAAATGTATTGAAGATTTGAAGGGGCATCTGCACCCCAGTGTTTATAGTAGCAATGTCCACAATAGCCAATTTATGGAAAGAGCCCAGACGTCCATTGACAAATGAATGGATAAAGAAGATGTGGTACATATACACAATGGAATATTACTCAGCCATCAAAAGGAATGAAGTCTTGCCATTTGCAATGATGTGGATGGAACGAGAGAGTATTATGCTAAGTGAAATAAGTCAATCAGAGAAAGATAAATATCATATGATTTCACTCATATGTGGAATTTAAGAAACAAAACAGAGGAGCATAGGGGAAGGGAGGGAAAAATAAAACAAGGTAGAATCAGAGAGGGAGACAAACCATAAGAGACTCTTAATCATAGGAAACAAACTGAGGGTTGCTGGAGGGAAGGAGCGTGGGGGATGGGATAATTGGGTGATGGACATTAAGGAGGGCACGGGATATAATGATGTAATGAGCAATGGGTGTTATGTAAGACTGATAAATCATTGAACTCTACCTCTGAAACATAATACACTATATGTTAACTAATTGAATTAAAGGAAAGGAAAGGAAAGGGAAAAGGGAAAGGAAAGAAAACAACACTTATGCAGAAATCAAGAGTTGGAGGCTTCACCAACTGAGCCACCGAGGTGCCCCAAGTCCATTTCTCTTTAAATGGCAAACAAAACCCTTCACATCCTGGCTCCATTTGTATTTCTAATATGCTCCTCATTTTTCTCCTCTGTCCTATAAACAGAACTTTGTTGTGATTCCTTAATATGTCACACTTTTTACAAGCTGCTCCCTTGTCCTGGAATATACTGCCCCACTGCTCTCTAGCTGGCAAAAGCATGGTTATTACTTCATGGCCCAAGGTCCAGTTAAAATACCACTCCATGCACAAAAAAACAGTCTCAAGGAAAACTCACTACCTTTCTTTTGAATATCATGTGGTAATTTGTATATAGTTATGCAAAGTACTTATCACAGTGCATTGATTTCTTGCACTGTTGAGTTGTCTCCTTTAGTGGGTGGAGAGGCAATATTCTAACTCAAAGCATAAAGGTTTTGTGGTGAAGGCAGATCTGTTCCAAATATTTATTAGCCCCTTGCTGTTTAAGTACCTTAGATGATTTAATCAACAGTTTGTGAATTCTCTTCCTACATCTGTAAAATGATAATATAATCAAATTCATGAGGTAAGGATTAAAAAACTATATAGGAGCTCCTGGGTGGCTCAGTCATCAAGTGTCTGCTTTCGGTTCAGGTCATGATTCCGGGGTCCTGGGATTGAGCCCCACATCAGACTCCCTGCTCTGTAGGAAGCCTGCTTCTCCCTCTCCCACTCCTCCTGCTTGTGTTCCCTCTCTCACTGTCTCTCTCTCTCTGTCAAATAAATAAAATCTTTAAAAAAAACCTATATGTGTAAAGTGCTCAGGTGAGTGATTTTTCAGTAGATGCTAGTTGTCTGATTATTTCCTTCTCAAGAATAAGAAGCATGTTTTATTAATTTCTGCATCCTCCTTGACACCGTCCTTGCCACAGAGTCGGTACAAGATAAATATTGAATAAATATGGGCATGATGATATTTTGTTATAAGCTTGTTGTATTACTAGATGCTGGACACCAGAGACACCTGGATGTTTGCTGTTTGAACTCCTTTAACCCATTTGATTTTGTGTTATGCTGAGTTGAGTTTCATGACATCTCATACTGTGAGTGAGGCAAGGTTTATGCCAAGATCTATGATGTCAAAACACTGTTGCTCTTTTCAATTCCAATATTACACTAGCTTTTCTGACCTGAATTTAAAACAAACGGCAGAAAAGAAAATATCTAAAGAGCTCAGATACTCTGAATCCTTCTGCAAATATTTTTTGTATCTTTCAATACCTGGAGTGAAGCAAAGTGAAAATCTTTTAGAAAATTGTATGCACTTTTCCAACACTGGAAAAACTTGGGTGGTGCCCACATCACGGAATATAAAGGCAGACGCATAAAGTGGCTCTTCCACTTATTAGTATGTGTATATGGGTTTGAAAGGGGATTTGGTACCACTAGGGGTTTATAAACTAAAATGATAAATTAGAAATCAATGCCAATGATACAATTAACTCAGTGAGTTGCCATCCTGAGAAGTAAGGCATATCAAAATTTCATTTGCCTACCTTCCTTCTGAACCCCCTCTTTATTCCTACCTTGAAAATCTTAATGTTGCACTCTTGCATTTCCTTTGCTTTTTAATGTTTTGAATTGCTTTACCACAGAGAATTTCCCTCTCTTTAGGAAATTATTTAGTTACTCAAAGGCAATGGTAAAATAGAAACATCATTTTACCAGCAGTTTCTCAATAATATTTTGAAATCTTAGATATGAACTATGTGTGTATGCATCTGCACATGTGTATGTGTGGTGTGTATGTACCCACATATACATAAAAGTCTGTGTGTTTATGTTGTATTATATATATATATATATATATATATATATATATATATATATATATATAAACATGTCTTGATCTGAGAATTTTGCATTAACTACGGACTTTCTTTTCTGTGTCACAGCTTATAATTTGTAGTAAAGTATGTATGAATATTCTTGCTGTAAAATAGAAATGGGCTTGGGCAACACTGTGGTGGGACTGGTTAGCACCTCTCTCATTACTGTCCATCTGGCGCTGATGCATTGAAATATCTATTGCAATCTTTAGGGAAATAGTTTAATAATTTAATTTAATTTAATATCTCCCCAATCATTATACATTTATGCACCTATGGGGAAATAAGACCACTAATACTTTACAATTCTTCCCTGTTTTGGAGAATGCTTCCATTTTTCATGTTAATCACTCCTAGTGTTTGTCTCTCAAAGTCTGTAAAAGGAAAAAAAATAAAACAACAAAACATAACTGAAAGGATATGTTCTGTTTTTGTGCACTCATTGAGTTTATGCCCCTTCTCCCCACCCCTTGTAGTCTTTTCCCGTTCTCCTTCTATCTTTATTTATAGGCACGTATAGGGAAATGATCAATAGCCTATTCACTAGTATCAGCCTGCCTGGGTTTGAAACTTACTTCTATCAGTTTCTAACTTTGTTTTCTCAATATTGTGATTTAATGTATCAGTCAGGATATTAATACCATTTACCTCATGAGATCATTTAGGGACCTGTAGTTACATGTTCACTGAGTTTAGAACAGACCTATTTCATAATATGGACACAGCATGTGTACATCTTATTAGGACTATTAGCATTAGCCTTATTTGTTCCTTTTTAATCGGAGATCCTTCTCTCATTTAAGAAAGGCCTAGGACAGATTACTTAGTGATTGTGCATAAGAGAAAAAGTACATAAACGTAGCTGAGTCACAGGCTTCTTAACACAAGTGATATAAAATAAACATAAGATAAACAAAATACTGTATGGTGAACACTAAACCAGTCTTGACAACTGGTATCATTGCCTAACCATATTAGGCGGAAAAAGAAAAAAATATCTCATTATGACAAAACAAATCTCTGCTAAATATTTCAATATAAAAACACAAACATTAAAGAACTAGAAAATACAGAAAGAGATTGAGATTTAATTAAATTGTGATGAAGTCTTTTCCAAACATACATGAAGAGTTCAAAGTATTTGCAAGTTGACTACATTAAATATAAATCATCTGATTGTAAAATTAATTACAAAGATAAAAGCCCAAAACTGAAGGAGGAGGCAAACATACATGGAAAAGGTTTTTCATATATGAAAGCTCTTTTTTATTTTTTATTTATTTTATTATTATTATTTTTAAAGATTTTATTTATTTATTTGACAGAGAGATAGCACAAGTACGCAGAGAGGCAGGCAGAGGGAGAGGGAGAAGCAGGCTCCTCGCGGAGCAGGGAGCCCGATGCGGGGATCGATCCCAGGACCGTGGGATCATGACCTGAGCCGAAGGCAGCCGATTCACCGACTGAGCCACCCAGGAGCCCCTGAAAGCTCTTTTTTTAAAAAAGAAGCTGAAAACCCCAATAAATAGACACAAATAAATTAGTCTATTATAAAAGAAGATATACAAAAAACAAAACAAAAAAAACCAACCCAGTAAGCCAATGAAAGCATTCTCAACATCACCAATAATCAAAGAAATGACAATTAAATCTCTGAAGTAGTGTTTTTTTCACATAAGACTGGCAAAGCTTTTTTTTATGTGAAGTTTTTTTAAATCTAGTTTTAGCAATAATATGGATGGGTACATGGGTGCTTTCATATCCTGTTTCTGAGAATCTAAATACGTAAAAACTTTGGGAAGGCAATCTAGCAACATATCAGTAAATTGTGGAATATATATTCTTTCAAATGAACAAATGTCTTTCTGTGAATTTATTACAAGAAACTAGAGATATGCACACAATGGCGGCTGAAAGCATGTACATCATAGCGCTGTTGATAATAAAAGTTAGGAATGACAAATACCCAACAATAGGTAATTAGTTCAATAAATAAATCTTTTTATGAATCCATGAAAATAATGATGTAGGTAGGATAATATAGCCAAGTGTAAATGTCCACAAAAGGGAGAAAGTATGTTGTAAACAGGTATATATAGAATGATTCTAAGTTAGTAAAAGTAAGTAAGAATATGCATAGAAATGGCAGAGTAGAAACTGCATATAACAAGTAACAGATATATTGGTAATATTTGTTTTGTTTCTATTGGAATTCCTTATTTTCCATTTTTAACCAAAAAATGGACATTTATCATTTCGAAATCACAATTTTCAAAAGTCTGTTTTTGTGTGTTAGGCCTAAAAGTGGTAGGTAATTTAATACATGGGAAAATAAGTTGGTATGTAGGCCAGGAACTTAAGTGTTAATAATAATTCTGCCACTTATTAGCATGCACACCTTGAACATTGACTTAACATATCTGAATCTCAATTATAAAATTAACCCTAAAGTTTCAAATGCCTTGCATAAAATATATGTTCCTTCACTCCTCCCTTCTTTTATTTACACTGTAAATTAATTACCTCTGTAATATTGACCCATGGGCAATAAATCTTTATAAATATTGCTATAAATAGTCATGATGAGCACAATGTACAATGTTTTCTAAAGCTTGCTAGAGAAAAAATTATGCATATATGGAGTATCATAAATTTCAAGTAAGACGGTTTGTAAGGTTGCCTATGTTTTTTGTTCTCTCTCTTACATTGCCCTCTGTCATTTACTTTTGACAGAATCTCACCTGGGAAAACTTGTCATTTCTTCAATGGATTCTTACTTTTTAATCTATGCCACTTGAGAAATGATATTTGTGTTTGTATGTATATATGTTATTTACATATGTGTGTGCATATACATATATTTATTTATTCCAGATTGAACAGATGTAGTTGACATATACCATATCTATTTCTGAATATTTCTAAGTATTTCAACTGAAATATTCATATTAGGGTGCGCCTGGGTGGCTCAGTCATTGGGCGTCTACCTTTGGCTCAGGTCATGATCCCAGGGTCCTGAAATCAAGTTCTGCTTCCAGCTCCCTGCTCCACGGGAAGCCTGCTTCTCCCTTTCCCACTCCCCCCTGCTTGTGTTCCCTCTCTCGCTGTGTCTCTGTCAAATAAATAAATAAAATTAAAAAATAATAAAAAATAAAATATTCATACCAGACAAGCCTTTATAAAAGATTATTAGCTAAACAGAATTCCTTCCGAATTCTTTTTAGAAAGAAGAATGTATTTAAATGAAGACATTTAGGGGCGCCTGGGTGGCTCAGTTGTTGAGCATCTGCCTTCGGCTCAGGTCATGATCCCAGGGTCCTGGCATCGAGCCCCGCATCGGGCTCCCTGCTCGGCGGGACGCCTGCTTCTCCCTCTCCCACTCCCCCTGCTTGTGTTCCCTCTCTCGCTGTGTCTCTCTCTGTCAGATAAATAAATAAAATCTTAAAAAAAAAATGAAGACATTTAGATTTCAATGACTTCAACCAGCCAAAAAGATGTATTCCTTTTTTTTTTGAGAGAGAGAGAGTGAATGCAGGAGTGGGGCGCGGGTAACTGCGGCGCAGGGGAGGAGCAGAGGCAGAGGGAGAGAGAGAATTTTTTTTTTTTTTAAGATTTTATTTATTTCTTTGACAGAGAGAGACACAGTGAGAGTGGGAACACAAGCAGGGAGCGTGGGAGAGGGAGAAGCAGGCTCACCAAGCAAGGAGCCTGGATGCGGGGCTCAATCCCAGGACGCTGGGATAACTACCGGAGCCAAAGGCAGGCACTTAACAATGGAGCCATCCAGGTGTCCCACGGGAGAGAGAGTCTTAAGCAGGCTCCATGCCCAGCATGGAGCCGGATGCAGGGCTCTAACTCACTACCCTGAGATCATGACCTGAGCTGAAATCAAGAGTTAGACACATAACCGACTGAGCCACCCAGGCGCCCAAAGATGTGCTGGTTATTATGGAAGCTGACTTTGTCCAAAAATGTTCAAACTTCCTCTAGGTTTATGATTTCAATTTCCAATATAAGCATCTTTGTATGTATAGCCTCTTCAAGCAGAAAATTTTGAAAATAAAACCTAATCTTTGTCCAGTATCCAATTCTTCTGCAATTTTAATGCTTGAGTTTTATTTTATAAGTGAATTATTGATTTCCTGATATTGACCAACTATGTTCTCAGACCTTCTTCACCTAAATACTATTGAAGGCAATGTTTTATAGTCTATACGAGTTGCTAACTCAAATACTTACATTGCCTAGTAGGAAAAATAAGTGAATGAATTAAAATATATGTTGACCTACTGGTCAATGTAAATATTTGTGTGATATAGACAGACAGATATAAATGTATAGAAAAGGTGGGTGGGGAGAGAGGTCCAAGGAGAATTGGAGAAAACATGTTTCTTTAAAGGCTATTAAGTTGGGGATGCCTGGGTGGCTCAGTTGGTTAAGCGTCTGCCTTCAGCTCAGGGCATGATCCCAGGGTCCTTGGATCGAGTCCTCTGTCGGACTTCTTGCTCAGCGGGGAGCCTGGTTCTCCCTCTGCCTGTTCTACCTGCAGCTGCCCCTGCTTGTGCTCTCTCTCTCTGACAAATAAATAAATAAAATCTTGAAAATAAAATAAAATAAAATAAAATAAAGGCTATTAAGTTGAAACATTTTGTAATAATTTTTGCAAAGTATACCCCCACACACTTACAGACTAGATTACTTCATCTATGCATGTAGGTTTCAGTCTCTGGTTATATGGTCTCTGTGGCGTAACCAGGAAAGGAATTTACCTGCACCTATGCCGCCCCCATTCCTAGAGAATAGTTTACTATTACACGCCTCCAGACATAAGGAAAGACCACTTATGTTTTTCTTCTGTTACAAAATGATCATAATGTCCCCTGCAGTGTTTTCCTGTGCTGACAATTTTTAAATCACTGAATGAAAACTAACAAAATATATGAACTCCCATAAGGTCCTTAAAAACTACTCTTTAAAGATGACCCTGCTTCACAAAAAATCTTCAGTGGTTCCTGGCTTCTTTATGAGCTCCAAATCCTTAGCTCTTAGATTGAAGCATGAATTTGGCATCTTTGATTCTGAACCACTTACAATGCTCCCTTGGCTTCTATTCTCAACCTCTCTCTCTGGAATTTTCCAAGTCAACGATTCTTGGAGTTTTCCTCCTTCTCAACTGAGCCCAGACTTGCATCATTAGTTCTCTGACTCCTGTTATGGGCTTTTGCCCTATATCCTGTATTATCTCCTTAACAACTAATATTCAGCTGCTAAGCTGATCTTAAACTTGCCTCTCATTCATGGCCTTTTTGCTTCTTTAGAACAGAGTCCAAATAGCGTGTGACTCACTAAAGACTATCGACTGGTCAGGCTCTAGGCTCCCTCTTTGTGTATCTAGAGTGAACCAATGAGGTTCTGATGCTCCTGTAGTGTGTGCAAAATTATGGTAGCATGTCTTTTCTGAATTACTCATTTGTGTCACATTGTCACCCTCTCGCATTTTGTATAAATGCATGAATACTCTCCTTGTCTAGAGTCTAAGCTCTTTTGATGGCAGGAAACTTACCTTATACTTCTTACAATGGAATTCCTCCAAGTCTTTTAATATTTACATAAATACATGTATACATACATACAATCATGTATACCTGTAATGGCTTACTCATCTCTCCTATTTACCAGTCTTGTAAAATACAGAGATGTAAGGGGAAAATAGAAAGTCAATGGTTTTAAAGCATGGTGGAGTAAGATTTGGTGCGGCAAGATGTGGAGTATAAACAGAATTCGCTTTCCACTCTCTTCTGTTGTTTACAAGTTCAGTAACCTTGTGCAAATTATTGTAGTAAATACCATTATTCTAATCAGTGACAGGAAGGGAGTGGTCTCTAACTAAAAAGGGTGGTTAAGATGAAATAATAATGTGTGTTGTCACCTTGAAAATCTATTTCAAGTATTCCTTGATTATGTACTCAGAACCTCAGCTTTCTAGTCTGTAAAATAGGCATCGTAGATACCACACCGATATGTGAAAGAGAAAACTAGAATAATGCATATGACGCCCTTGCCCTTGGAAGAGTCCCTGTTAAAATGAAGGTGTTTAATAAAATTTAACTCATTCTTCCTGTATAGCAAAATCTTAAATCATTTTTATATCATAATACCAGACAGGTATTACAACTAAATAAGTTTAATTGTACAGTTCCCCGACCCCCGCAAAGTCTAGTGGACTATTTTTTTCATTACAAAGGTCTAAATAGGGTTATTAATTGAAACTTCCTGGTAAAGATAATATTTTACGTATCTGTAGACACCAAACAGAATGAAATTAAGTCTGGTTTGCCACCAAAATACCCACATATAAAATAGTGTGAAAATGAGTAATTCTATTCATATGTCTTCTTAAATTATATTCACAAAGTATTTCCTAAACATATTTGTTAGAAAAAAAAATATTTGGAGAATGACAGTTATAAAGTGTCAATTCTGGGTGTCAGATCATTTCACCATAAATTTCAGGGCCCTAATTTTGTGACTTTTCAGTTCCTCTTTAATGTTACAAATCTCAGAAATGGGAAATTTTATTAGGTTTATAATGATCAAAATATTTATTTCAATACTACCCTGGCCAAAAAAAATCAATCTGTGTTCATAGAACCGGAATCTTAGTTGAAAGGAATATTTGTGTTCCTTTCATCTAATCCCTTTATTTTATAGTTGACAAAACTGAAATTCAGGGAGATTTAGTATCTTTCTCAAGGTCATCCAGGTAGCAGATTTTGCAATGTTTTTTTTTTTTTTTCCATGTTTTATTTCTTCCCTTAATACTATCTGGAAATTTTAAAAGGATATTAAAAGATAAAATACCAGTACATTATAATAGCAAAAATACCTATCATTCACTATAGGATTAATAGAAACCTGTTATAAGGAGAGTTGTCTTAATTGAATGGAATATATTACAAAATGTACGTAGGCATGAAGCAAGAAATTTCTATTAATTTTGCAAGCATTTATAGCTGTTTATTTTAAAGTCAACCTTGATCCAGGTAGGGTCTCAATCAAATAGTGATAATAACCTATCACACTGAGAGCCAGTAGAGAACACACACACACACACACCCCCCCCTACATGAATGCATGCAAGGGTGCACCTACCCCACTGCACAATGGAGTACTCTCCACCACATGGAGGAAATAAAGATTTATGTTGTCCATGACTGAGAGCTGTAGTCTTCCTAATAATGTCTTCCATGCATGTGTAAAGTGTGTGAGAAGCCTCTTGCCTTCAGAACAGATTGAGTCAGAGGTACCTAGGATTCAAGCCATTATGTTTTCAAAATCTCTGCTTTTCCCATTATCCTGCACTCCCCCCGTAAATAGATGAGCATGAGCCCAAAAAGCACTCCTCCATTGACTTTTACTACTTTGGGCTTGGTGTGTTTCTTCTTCCAAATTCCAGCTCCGTTGGTGGTGTACATACTGACTCTGTTTCAAGCCGTTCCTTATAACTCTCATTAAATTTACTTTAGCAGCAACTATATTTCTACCTCATCCTTTCCCCACAAAAGTTGACTCTGGTTTATAGAACTGAAAAGAAAGATGAAATAGATATTGGGTTATTTTAAAAATGAGTAACGGGGCTGGACAATGATGCTCAAGGCAAAGCTCCTAGCAGCAAACCCTGAATTCTAGCACAAAGAGGAAACAAACTGCTGTCACTGCCAGCATTACATTTTCATTACAAAGGTCTAAATAGGGTTATTAATTGAAACTTCCTGGTAAAGATAATATTTTACGTATCTATAAAGTAGACACCAAACAGAATGAAATTAAGTCTGGTTTGCCACCAAAATACCCACATATAAAATAGTGTGAGAATGAGTAATTCTCTTCATATGTCTTCTTAAATTATATTCACAAAATATTTCCTAAACATATTTATTAGAAAAAAAATATTTGGAGAATGACAGTTATAAAGTGTCAATTCTGGATGTCAGATCATTTCACCATAAATTTCAGGGGCCTAATTTTGTGACTTTTCAGTTCCTCTTGAATGTTACAAATCTCAGAAATGGGAGAACTCACCACCATGAGATTAAGACTTGAGCCACCCAGGCGCCCTTAAAATATATTTTCTCTGAAATATTTTTAAAGTCAAGAAAATTACAGAGATTAACATAACAAACACCCCAGTACCAACCTATTCAACTTCATCACAACTTAATCATTTGCCTCTTTTTTTTTTTTTTTTTCCCTTGAGAAATATAACATGAAAGATAGTGATAAGTTCCTGCTTGGAACTTGTTAACTGGCCCATTCTTGTCCATTCTTTCTCCTTTCCTTTTATTAATGTTCATAAATGTCATTATCATGCAAGTTTTTCTACTTTTATTGCATGTCTGAGCCAGGCCAACAATAGAAGGAAGCTGGGGGCCTGATGACCATGTAGCCTTTTTGGACTATCAGCCCCCATACTTATTTCCATAAAAGAAAAATGAACTCTCTTGCATAGGGTACCACAATTCTGAATTGATACAAAGTAGATATTTGACTTTAATAGATATTGCCACATCACTTTATAAAATGTCTGGAAAATTTACCTTCCCCTCATGTAGCTTAAGAGGGTTCTCCTTACTATACTTCCTTGTCAACATTTAATGTTGTCAGACTTTTTTTTTTTTAAAGATTTTATTTATTTATTTGAGAGAGAATGAGAGAGAGCACATGAGAGGGGGAGGGTCAGAGGGAGAAGCAGACTCCCTGCCGAGCAGGGAGCCCCATGCAGGACTCGACCCAGGGACTCCAGGATCATGACCTGAGCCAAAGGCAGTCGCTTAAACAACTGAGCCACCCAGGCGCCCCAATGTTGTCAGACTTTTAATTGGTGCTGAGCTAATAGATATGAAATAATATTCCATTTTTTTCTCAATTTTCTCCCTTTGATTACTAGTGCGGTTAAACTTTTTTTTTTTCTAATCTTTATTCTCTAGATGATTTACTTGGTTTATGAATTGCCTGGTTATAATCTTTGTCCACTGAAGATGAGCTGTAAGTCTTTTCAGTGTATATTTATAAGACTTATATATATTGTGATTTTGTATGAGAAAGTCAGTTTCTAACTTTAATATAGAAAATACTTCCCTTTATACATCTTGCTTCTGTATACATTTCCCCACATTGTATTCATTTTAAAAATCTGATATATATAAACATGCATACACATTTATGTACATATATATCTTCCCATTTATGAGCATATATACACATGTGTGTGTGCATGTATGTATTTATAAATGTTTTAAAGCATATTTATTTTGTATTTAGGCATAAATTCTCCAGACTGTTGGTTTGTGTGTAAGTTGAAGTAGGATTAAATACATTTATTTCAAAAGCCTGTTTCTCATAGTACCATTTATTGAATAGTTTACCTATACCTCTGAATCTGCTATATATCTAATTTCAAAATGTTAGTGGATTTGTTCTTGAACTCTCCACCAAAATGGTTTATTTATCTGTTTTGACACTAATATTTGTTGACTTAATTACTGTAGATTTTTTTAAAATATTTTATTTATTTATTTATTTGACACGCAGAGAGAGAGCACAAGTAGGAAGAGCAGCAGGGGAGGAAGAGGGAGAAGCAGGCTCTCCACTAAGCAGGGAGCCTGATGTGGGGCTCAGTCCCAGGACACTAGGTTAATGACCTGAGTCTCTTAACCAATGAACCACCCAGGTGCCCCAATTACTGTAGATTTAAAATGAAATTGATATTTAATAATTATAAAGATCTTATTCCAAAATAATTTTTCATTGCTTTGATTCTTTATGTTTTCATAACCTTATAAAGTCAAATTTCAAAAAAAAAAAGTACTATTGGAAATTGATTGTAATACAAGGAGTTTAAAAATATATTTGGGAAAATATACCCTATAGTATTGACTCTTTCCATTTATAAACATAGTATATCCAATTTGTTTAGGTTCTCATTTGTACCATTCAAAAATGTCTTATAAAATTTTCTCTGTAAAGGTCTTGCATACTTGATATTAGTTTTACTTCTAGAAGCCCTATTCTGTTTGTGGCTTTTATGGCTATTTTATTGAATATTGTATTTTCAAATAAGCTATTGCTGATTTGTAGGAAAGATATTTAAATTTTATACAAATCTATCACACAAAATCAGAATTTCTAGGCCAAATTGCTAACTTAGAGCATATTTTTGTTATCTTAAATGAAAAATATTATCATGTATTATCCATCAGTATGAAACCTCAAGCTTATATCAAAAAGTAGAACTGAAAACATACACAAAAATGCCTGTATATGACTTAGTCTTGTTTTAAGATATATAATGTTGGAAAGTACTTCCTGTTTATCAATCAATTTGGATGTTAAGACATTATTTATTTATGTATGTATGTATGTGTGTATGTATGTATGTATGTATTTAAGAGAGAGAGAGACGAGTGAGAGAGCACTAGCAGGGGAGTAGAAGAAGGAGAGAGAGAAGCAGTCTCCCCACTGAGCAGGGAGCCCAACGCGGAGCTCAATCCCATGATGCTGGAATCATGACCTGAGCCGAAGGCAGATGCTTAACCAACTGAGCCACACAGGTGCCCCATGAAAATTATTTTATATGCGGTAACTTGTAAAGTTTATATGCCATTTACAAAATGGTGCAGTAAATAGCATAGATAGCTAGAACATAGAGCCAACATTTATAACGAACTATCAAGAAAAGCTTATTCTGAAATAAACTTATTCACCAAGAGAAGTAATGATTTGTTTTTTAAAGAATGTTGAGCAAAAAGGAAGGAATGTGACTTGAAAGAAGTTTTTGTTGCTGTTTGAGAAGGAGATAGCATCAGCAAGTAAGGTGAATAAGGAGCAATTTCAGACAAATGCCAGATATGGGGAATTCATATGGATTTTTTATCAGTTTGGGGCTAATACAGAGACTCTATTGTAGAAAGGATTTCAGAGGAGGTAGTTGGGGCTTATAATGGAATGCTATTAGCTATCTATCTATCTATCTATCTATCTATCTATCTATCTATCTATGTGCCTATCTATCATCATCATCATCTATCATCTATCTTTTAATGAATGTCTGCTTTCACTCTTACATGAGTATCTTTGAATGGCACTAAAAAGAATCATTAGACTTTGAGGCAAAATAGAGTATTCTCATCATATGTGACGTAGTCATAGAATATATCATTATACTGAAAAATTCCATAACTTTTTTGAAGTTAGAGGTTCTGGGGGATGAAGTCAAGACTGCATTACCAACATCTTACTGAAGAAAACCTTTGTGGTAATAATAACAATTGTGGATTTGGGATGTGGTTTTGGTGATGACTTAATAGTTATTATTGGAGGGACGCCTGGGTGGCTCAGTCCTTAAGCGTCTGCCTTCAGCTCAGATCATGATCCCAGGGTCCTGGGATCGAGCCCCACATCAGGCTCCCTGCTCCGCGGGAAGTTTGCTTCTCCCTCTCCCACTCTCCCCTGCTTGTGTTCCCTCTCTCACTGTGTCTCTCTGTCAAATATATAAATAAAATCTTTAAAAAAAATAAAATTATTATTGGAAACATGTGTATATTTATTTTTGCAACCAAGAATGATTTATTGGTGCTTTCATTGGCCAAGACCTTTATGTAAACTTGTGTATGCCACAGCTTTACTATTCCTACCTTCCTGAATGGACAGATGGTTTTATGAATTCTTTGCCATTATTAGATATTTTTCTTAGGAGAATACAATGTGCAACTGAAATATTGATGATGTACACATGAGTTTTTTAAATTTTATTAAAATCACTGTTTTCTTAGTTGTTGTTTTTATTCAAGTAATTTTTTCATGTAGATTAAAGAGCCAAACAGTAAAACTGATCAGACTGACAATGAGAAAAGTGCAGTCCTTTATTTCACCATTCCCTATTCTTAATCCCACTGCCCCATGCTACTTCTTGATTTTTCAGGTTTAGATATTATATATTGTGATGGTTACTTTTATGCATCAACTTGGTTAGGCCTTGGTGCCCTTATATTTGGTCAAATGTTATTCTAGATGTTTCTGTGAAACATTTGTTAGATGAGGTTAACATTTAAAGCAATAGATTTTGAGTAAAGCAGATCATTCTCCATGATATGGGTGGGTTTCTTTCTATCAGTTGAGGCCTTTGATCTGTAACTCTTCCCTGGGTCTCTAGCTTGCTGGCCTACCCTACAAATTTTGGGCTTGCCAAACTTCAACATTTATGTGAGCTAATTCCTTCAAATTCATCTCTTTCTCTCTCCACCACCCCCATTTCTCTTTATTTATGTATGTATATACACATTCTGTTTGTTCTGTTTTCCTGGAAAATCCTAATACATATATTGACCTCCAAATTTGGAAAGTGAATCTCTAGCTTTTCCTACCTTCTACCACTTCCTTTCTCCTCATCTTTGTAATATAACTACATCCTAATTTTTACTGAAATCCGTATTTTTCATGAATGTGTTTTTAGGACTACATGGTTGTTGTTCACAGCTGCACCATATAGTGAACCATAAACATGACTTCTTTCTAATACAACATTTTGTTTCTCTTAGGGTTAATCACTGCCTCAGTTCTTTGCTTGCTTGTTTTTTTTTCCCCCAATTTTTTTATTAATGTCATGGGACCCTTCTCAATATGCTCATACCCCACTGCCTCTGGAAACTGAATATATTTACTACTCTTTCTCTCCTCGTTGCCAGCAGAGTACTCACATTTTCCCTGCAAATCTGAATCTCAGGCTTACAACTCCAGGTCTGGGCTAGGTACAACTGATTGGTTAAGGCCAAGTATTTGTTCATGTTCTAGGTGCAGGAGGGGATTGGTGAGACAGAATTCTAGCGTTATAGCTTCTGTTGGAAGAGGGACACTGTATTTCACATGGCTGGGGATTTCCACAAAACTGGAAGGGGCTTCGATTTCTGAGTGGCCAAATGGAATTGTAAATGGCCACCATATCCTGAAACTGACTTATATTTAGGAAACTACTTGGCCTTGATTATCAACTGCATTCATTCATCAAGATTCATACACAGACACAGCATAGATAAGTGAAAGGAAATTGGGAAGTTAGATATTAATCCCATCTCTAATATTTATAGAGTGGAGATTGATCTAGATCGGTGTACATAATGAAAGATTGCTATTTCTAGGGAAAGCCAAGGTCAGGTTTTAATTTTCACTTAGAAAGTCACCAGTTAGATAATTTTTTGAATTATCAGTATTTTACAAGCTTTCAGATGAAGGTTATATCTCAAAAAATGGGGCCAAAATCTCACAAGAATATCTTGAGATAGTGGATTTTCAGTGTTTTACCTTCAATTCTAGTAAGATGTGGAAGGGGGAAATATTTGGACAAAATGAAGGAAATAATGAGGAGAATGGAATTAAAAGACTACTTTTTTGGTATTCAAACAGAATGAGTTTTGAAAGTTTTGAGTTGAGTATTATCAGATTCCAAAATATACACCCATCCTAATGTACCCACCCATATTTTTAAGACCTAGTCAGTCTTAAATTTCTCAGAGACTCCCATCCATAAGTGAATAAATGAGACAGATGACAACAGCCTTAATGTAGGAGTAGAGAAAATGTTTTTTTATTTATATTGTGCACTTCATATGTTTAAATTGCTTCAAATTTAATTATTTTTATAAGTAAAAAGTTTTATTTCCTTATGATGTCAACTAAAATAACTATCTAAAAATCAGAAGGGAATTTTTTGGCTTCATACTCATCTGTCCATTTTTAATTACAATACATAAGAGGATCACTATTGGTAGAAAATAACTGAAAATTAGACATGTATTGATTTCCTTCAGGTTACCTGCTAGTGATTTAAGAGTTAGATGTCAAATTGGAATTTTTCACTCATGTTTTGAATACTGGATTGAAACAATTGAATGCTGAGAGAAATCATATTTAGGAAGTTAGTAAGGAAGTAATTATGCACATACCACTCTTTTCCTTGGAAAAAACGTGTAATATGTTACAAGATGAAACAAGTTTCCTTTTTGTGAATATACCTCAAACCAAATTGTTTTTAGAAAGAAAAATACCTTAATCACTAACAAAAACTGTAGAAATTGATTTATTGACTTGTAGAGTAGATTCATTTATTCATCCAACAAATATTTTGAATTTCAATTATATATTGTAAAAAATGCATGCATGATACTCTGCTTGCTCTATTGTTCTCTAATATTATAGTAAAAAACATATTATATAATAGAATTTTAACTATCTCAGGTAATATTTTGAATAGGAGCTGCTTTTTTTTTTTTTTCCAAAATTGAAATCCCAATTATTTTTTCTGCAGAGGGCAATAAAGGTGTCCATAATAATCTGTCATAGGTTTGGTGTGCATTTGTATTCAATTTGGGAGGAAGTGTTCTGTAGACAGATAATATTTCTTATACCTGGGATACAAATTCAGATTGAAAAAGGAGCATTGTGCAGTGATATTTTGTTAAATTCTAAGGTGATGAGGGCCATGTATTGCAAAAGAAGGACGACTGTTAAAAAGTGATTGCCTGCAAGGAAAAGATCTCTGAGAAAAACACTTACATTCACTCAAGTATGTCAAAATATTACATAAGTGCTGCATTTTGTATTGACAGCATCTGTTCTTTGTCCTGGCCTAGAGGGTGTCAAACTAGGTATAATTTCAAAAATGCCAATTTTTTTGCTTCCTTTCAAAGCTAAATTTTCACATTATACCTCAAACCATGAATACATTTTACAGGTTTACGCTTTCTTCCCCTTCACCTGATCATCAGTCCTATTTATTCATGAAAAATATGCTTGACTCTATATGTATATATACTTTTAGTTTCCATTCTGCTAAAGTACTGCACAGAGGTGTATTGGTAATTCTTATAGCGATGATGTTGATGATGGCAATGATCACAATGATCACAGTGATGATAATGATAAAGAAAATGATTTTTGATAATAATGATTATCAGGATGAAGATATTCTTTCTTTTTTTCAAGTTTTTATTAAATTGCAGTTAGCTGACATACAGTGTAATATTAGTTTCAGGTGTAGAATGTAGTGACTCCTCACTTAAATACAAACATCCAGTGCTTGATGATGATGTTATTTCTGATAGCAGTTCCAAATTCTTACTCATTTCTGCTTTGTTGGTTGTAGGGAAGCTGAAGAAAACCATTAGTTAATCAGACAATTATGGAGAATTAGTCTATCAGGAAGAGGACACTATCATAAATATACTTTATATCCATTCTTTCCATTTCCCCTGTCAGCATTAATCTCTCTACTCATTGATTCATTGATTCATCCATTCAATACACACTAATTAGGTACAACTAAGGTGCTGGAATACCACAGAGCACAAATATAGACATAGATATTACCTTCCTGGACCCTCAGTCTGGTAGAATACATAGAGGTTAGTTCCATAAAACTAATTGAAAAATTGCAACTATAGTAAGTGTCATGCTTGAAAGTGACATAATGTTACCACAGCTTATAAAAGAGGGTTTGATATAAATTATGAGCAAGGAATTAATGAGCCTTAGGAGTTAAGGCAAGACAGGAGAAAAAAGTATCCCAGGAACAGCTGTCAAGGGAAGAATGATATGAATATTAGTGATTGAAAGGCATTTGGTCTGAATTAGAGAAAGCTAGGGGAATGTGGTTCAAGATAGAGCTCGAAAAGTAGAAAGGAACATACCAAGCTGAGCACTGTTCTCTTATGTTACATGAAAGGGAACGTGATCAAAATATTTTAAGTCAGAAGTTGGCCTGATAAGATTTGCATTTTGAAAAGGTCACTCTGAGTTGGCTGCTGTCTGAAGATAGTTGGAAGGGAGCATACTTACTTGATAACAAGTTTCAGAATTAAAAAAAAAAAAGTCACCTGGTATTTGGCATGGCCAACTACTCTGTTTCAATAAGAAAGAAAGTGAAGTCAGAGAAATACAATAACTTTTATAATTAGTACTGGAACCTGATTTAAAACAAAACAAAATTTAGATTATTTACTCTAAATATTTTTTTCAATGATACTCTGACATGTATTTATTGAATATTTTAACTGTTTGTGCTCTTAGATCAATTTCTGTCAGCTTTTAATTCACTGTTTCTTCTGGAGTTCCTGTTAATTTTCACTACTTCTTGCTTTTTCTCTCCCCTGCCAAACAAAAATATCATCTTGTCATTCTGAACCACAGAGAAATTTGTGATACTTTAAGGCTCTTCTTGCATATCTCCATGATGTAATAACTTATTCATAAACATATTATTTTTCTAATAAATCGCATGTTTTCTGAGGGGAGAGGCAATAATTTGATGTTTTCCTTCCACTGATTCTGATTTGATGTCTTGTATATAATAGATGTGTAAGCAAGGATACTACTTTGAAACTACTAATATTCTTTATGAATATGTTACATTGTATTACCATTTATTTCTGAAAAGTTACTTCCTAAATAAAGCATTTTGTCATTAAATAATAACAAAAAATAAGTAACCATAGTTTTGTTAGTGGACATTTCACCTAGTACTAAGACTTACATGGCCAAATTTGAAAATCCTAGAGGGAAGAAGTAGGAACTATAGATTTACTAAGTCCTTCTTGCGGTCAGAAAGATTTGGCAACAGGGTTGTGTATGTTTTTTTTTTTTTTTTGACAATTTTGTAATTTTATAATCCAGCCACAAAAATCCATTATTCTAAAAGCCAAAATAATTTTTTTAAATGTCAGTAAAGAAGTACTACAAACCTACTTAAAGCTCTTCAGGAAATTCTCATCACACTTAAAATACAACCCAGATTCCTTACTACCTGTTAAGTGATCCTACATGGTGAAGCCATGCACGGTCCTCCCATCGTCATGTCCTTTTGCTCTTCTGCCCTCAGTCACTGTGCTTCCACCACTAGGCCTTTTCTCAGCTCTTCGAGGAGTACAGGCTCACCTCAGCCTTGTGGCCTTTGCAACCAGCCTTCCTGCTGTCAAGGCCTCTTCCTACACAGCCTCCTACGTCTGATTTCTTCTCATCATTTAGATCTCAGTGGAAAGATAAGACACTCAGGGAGAACTTCTCTGACCACGTCTCCACTACCACTCATCCTCTGTCACATTACACTGCTATATATTCTCCCTGGGATTTCTCGTTATTTGACATTATCATATGCATGCATTTGCATATTATCTGCCTTCTCCTATAAATACGAGTTCCATGGAAACGGAAAATGTAACTGTCTGCTTAATGATTTTATTTCTGGAGAACAGACTATCACCTGTCACCCAGGAAATACTCAATGAACATTTGTTAGATAAGAAAATAATCCAATGAGTAGTTAAAGAAATCACACCATTCTAAGGATTCCTCTGGAATACCTCAAAGCAGTTGTAGGCACAAGTTTCCAGATCTTTCTTTCATTGACAGAATTCATAACATCTGTATTCCTTCTTAATTTACTATCAGTGTGCTCCAAGAGAAATATGCAGAATTTTATGGCATTCCATGTAAAGAAAAAAAAAACCTAAGAACTTGCAATAATAACTGTTTTCCTTCACTGGGAGTTAAATTTACATCAATATGCTTTAGAAAATTGAATTCTTGAGTAACCCATGCCTTTATAGAACTACAAAGGACAGCTATTAAAAATAATGTAAGTCTGTATATTAGCAAGTCTGAAGGAAGAAGGATTGAGAGAATGAAACATTCAGAGAATAATTCAAACTACCTGTTATACTAGATTAAATTAATATATATTAGCTGTAATTGATCATAATAGTTTAAAAAAAGTGGTGACATGAAATTCTCTCAGAAATAAAATTGATTGTGACAATCTATTCATACTATTCTGATGATTTGGATCTTCAAATGAACCCCATAGTGCTCTAGCTGGACAGACACCAGACACCCCTCGAATAACCATTATATACTGTGCTTCATTAACAGAACAATAGTAAATGTTTATATAGCATTTATTATATCCCAGTTGCTGTTCTTATATGCACTTCACTTATATTAACAAGTTTAATCTTTATGATAGCCCTTCAGAATAACTGTTAGTATTCCCATTTAATAGACCAGACTAAGTAACTTGCCCAAGATGAAACTTGTCAGAGCCAACATGTAAACATAAGCAATCTGTCTATAGGTCCACACTTTTCATCACTCTGCGATACCACTTCTCACACAATCCTCTTCTGTCTGAAAAACAATTATGTGTGGGTCAGTAGAGTCAAATGTAGCTAATGGAGCTGGAGAATGTTGAAGTCAGATGCAGAAAGTCTGAACATTGAGATATAGATAACTTTTAAATGATTCAAAGAAATTTAATTGGAGTCAAAGGGATTGTCTTAGTTCAGGTTGCTCTACAAAAGACCATGGAGTGGGTGGATTATAGTCAACAGAAATGTATTTCTCACAGTTCTGCAGGCTAGGAAGTCCGTGATCAAGGCAGCAGCAGATTTGCTGTCTGGTGAGGTGTCCTGTGTCCTCACGTAAAAGAAGGGACCCGGGAGCTCTCCAGAGTCTCTTTTATAAGGACGCTAATCTCATTCATGAGGGTTCCACCCTCATGACCTAATTACCTCCAAAAGGCTCTGCCTCCAAATACTGTTACACTGGGGATTAGGTTTCAACATACAAATTTGGGGGAGGCAACATATAGACCTCATTTAGAGAATCAAATTTGTACTCTCCTTGTGTGTCTCTCTGTGTGTCTCTTTGCTAGAAATTTTAATCTTTTGGGATATACCCAGGGTAGGAAGGCAGCTGGAAATGAGTAGCACTATGGAATAAGGTATACTAATCCCTGATCCTATAATCTCTGATGTTGTGCTATCTCCTGTCTTTACCAAGGATTGGGTGATTCCTCCAATACTATGATTTATACCACATCCTTTCGACAAATCACTGTATGTATGCTCAAGTCAATAAGGTTACTTTCTGCTACTTACTATCAAGGAAGCTAAATGATATTTGGGAAATAATTCCTATTCTAATGATCTTCAGAATTGTTAATCTGGGCCAGGAATTGACAGTTGTACAAAGGATTCACTAGAAAATTCTACATAAGCAATCTTTACAGACCACCTAGATAATTTTGTGGTACCCAGTGCAAAATGAAAAGGCAGGACTCTTGTTCAAAATTATTTAGAATTTCATATGACGACTGCCATGCTCTGAATGTTTGTGTTCCCCCAAAATTCATGTTAGATTGTTAATGCCTAATGCAATGGTATTAGGAGATGGGACCTTCAGGAAGGAATTGGGGTTCTGCCCACGTGAATGGCATTAGTGCCTTTATAAAAGAGGCCCCAGAGAGCTCCCTTGCCCCTTCCTCCCTGTGAGGACATGAGAAGTCAGTACCCTGAAAACGCCCTCACCCTTTATTTGTTTGATTATGCCGGCACCCTGATCTTGGAGTCTTAGCCTCCAGAACTGTGAGAAATAAATTTCTGTTGTTTATAAACTACTCAGTCTGTGGTATGTTGTTATAGCAGCCTTAATTGGCAAAGACAGTGACAACAGGGCGTTAAACCAAGTGTGGGGTCCTTCACATATTGCATACCTGTGAAGCTGACCCTTGCATACTTATTATAATAAACTTAAAATCAGAATATTCCTTAGACATCCTTATCCTTTTTAAAATACAATGTCATTGTTAATACCTTCTTTCTTGGGGCGCCTGGGTGGCTCAGTTGGTTAAGCGACTGCCTTCGGCTCAGGTCATGATCCTGGAGTCCCGGGATCGAGTCCCACATCGGGCTCCCTGCTCGGCGGGGAGTCTGCTTCTCCCTCTGACCCTCTCATGCTCTATCTCATTCTCTGTCTCAAATAAATAAATAAAATCTTTAAAAAAAAATACCTTCTTTCTTTATTAATTATTAACAAAGAAATAAATTAAAAGAAGTGTAATTTTAGTAATCCCAGGACTGCCAGTGGTATTTACCATGGGCATACTATAATCAGGCTAGAAAAAATTAGCTGTGTATTTTACTAGCAATTAAGAAAAATGTAAATATTCTAATTATTGGACTGAAGACTAATCTGCAGTATAATCTGTAAAAAAAGTTAATATTTGTACCATGGAAATAATTTTTATTTTTATAAAGTTTATCCATTAGAGTAATTGGATGCATCTCATTTATAACTATAAAGTAATGAGGATGAATAATGATGCAAGTATCTTTTAATTTATGATTTCTCAATAATTAGCTGTATGATCCTGAAAACATTAAAATATTTTTGTATATCTTTTTTTTAAGATTTTATTTATTTATTGACAGGGAGAGAGGGAGAGATTGAGTGAGAGAACCTAAGCAGGGGAAGGATCAGAGTAAGAGGGAGAAGCAGGCTCCCCACTGAGCAGGGAGCCTGACTCCAGGCTCCATCCCAGGACCCTAGCATCATGACCTGAGCCAAAGGCAGATGCTTAACCAACTGAGCCACCCAGGTACCCCATTTTTGTATGTCTTCTTTCTCATTTCTCAAAGAACTTCAATTTTTCTCCTTTCATTGGGCAGTGGTGAGGATAAGATGTGAATTCCTTGAAAGTGTGAGAAACACCATACAAATAAAGTAATTGCAATACTATCCTCTTACTAGTATTGTAATTATATTCTTATGTCACATTCTAGCCATTAAATACCCAAGATGGAGCCAGCAAACTAAACTTGTGGTATTTGAAGTTTTGCTAAGGCACTTTTTTTTTTAATTTTTTTTTTTTTTTAAGATTTTATTTATTTGTGAGAGAGAGAATGAGAGACAGAGAGCATGAAAGGGAGGATGGTCAGAGGGAGAAGCAAGACTCCCTGCCGAGCTGGGAGCCTGATGTGGGACTCGATCCCGGGACTCGAGGATCATGACCTGAGCTGAAGGCAGTCGCTTAACCAACTGAGCCACCCAGGCGCCCCTGCTAAGGCACTTTTAATTAAAGAATTAGAAGGAAAAAATTTTTTTTGACTGATCTCTAAATTCTAGATAATGAGACATATCTTTCTGACCAAAGATTGTGTTTCAATCATGTGGCCCTGTCAGTGGTGCCTAGCACATTTTCAGGCTTGTAGTACAAAGTACAATCAGTACAACTTCGCCCTATGGTACCCCCATCATCTCACTTTTTTTTTTTTAAGATTTTACTTATTTGAGAGAGAATGAGAGTGAGGGAAAGAGAGAGCATGAGAGGGAGGAGGGTCAGAAGGAGAAGCAGACTCCCCACTGAGTGAGGAGCTTGATGTGGGACTCAGTCCCAGGACCCTGGGATCATGACCTGAGCAGAAGGTAGATGTTTAACTGACTGAGCCACCCAGGCGCTTTCCCCCCATCCATCATCTCACTTGAAGGTGACCCCATTTGCCTAAGGGAATGGGGTAATTTATGTTCAAATATGTATTGATTGCTTCTGACATATTAATTTAATAATCAAAGTCCTTAAGAACTTTGAGTTCCACTCACCAAGCATGCTTCCTATTGCTGTATTTTGATTTGCCATGCCTTTGCCATTCCTGTTTCTGTATTCCTTGAAATAACAGTTTAAGCCTCCTAATTTTTCAAAGTATAGGTGTTTATAAAAGAGCATTGCAGGTTGAGATTTTTCATATGTTGGGTTAACACCATTAGATACTGCCATGAAAGCAGGTGAACCAGCATAAATCATACAATCATACAGCTGGAAGAAAACTCCAAAGGTCACATAGTTAATTCTCATGACTCCACAAAAAAATAAAAAAAATTCTCTTGACTTCACATAGACTGCCTTGAAATTAACCTAGACAAATAGATGTCTGTCCAAGAACCTAAAGGTCAAATGGCATCATGAATGCATGAACACCTCTAGCCAACTGGAGTATGAGGTGATATCTTAGGTAATTCAAGTACAAAATCTTCTAACTCAGTCCTTTAGATTTCATATCACTATCTTCTGCTAACTACGCTACTGTCCAAATGGAGATATTCCTGTGTTCAGATGATTAAGCCAATATGAAGATTTTGTAGAGACTGGAAAAAGAAACTGCATATGAAATGCCTGTATCTGTTATCTACTGCTATGTAACAAACCACCACAAAGCTTAATGACTTAAAACAATAATAACAATTTATTGCCTGTGATTACAAAACTTGGGCAGGGCTCAGTGGGAATGGATCATCTCTACTCCATATGGTGTTGACTGGAGCATGTTGACTTAAATTGCGTCACTCACATGTCTGGCACAACAGATAGGATTGCTAGAATTAGTAGAGTATGCTGAAACTTTATGTCTTTCTGGCCTCTGCAGAAGAAGAATTCTAACTTTTTTACATGGAGACTTACTATCCAAAGGACAAAAATGGAAGATCCACACCTTTTAAGAACCAGGGATGTTACTCATAGAGTGTCACATCTGCTGTATTTCCTTGGTCAAGCAAGTCACAAGGTCAATGGTCACTTTTTTTTTTTTAAAGATTTTCTTTTTAATTTATTTATCTGACAGAGAGACACAGCGAGAAAGGGAACACAAACAGGGGGAGTGGGAGAGGGAGAAGCAGACTCCCTGGCTGAGCAAGAGCTTGATGCTGGGCTTGATCCCAGGACTCTGGGATCATGACCTGAGCAGAAGGCAGATGCTTAACCACTGAGCCCCCCAGGAGTCCCCCAGTGGTCCCTCTTAAGCCAATTAGAGTATGTCTTGATGTGAGAAAGGCAAGGGTGTACAGGGAAGTGTCGAATTTGTAGGAACAAATCTTGGTGAAATCTACCATGATAAATCATGCCCCTCCCAGGTGAAAAACATACCCAGTCCCTTGAACACCTCTCCAAACATGTCTCATCGTAGCCTATGACTTGAAGTTCAGTATCTTTTGGTCTGCATCAGGACTGGCTTTGGATGATCCTTCCTGGGTTCAAGTCCAGTTCCTCTGGAGAACTGAGAATTTAAAAGGCTGGTTATCTGCTCCTAGTACTAATCATGAGACAGGGATAGGACAATAGAGACTCCTTTTTTTTTTTTTTTTAAAAGATTTTATTTTATTTGACATAGAGACAGCGAGAGAGGAAATGCAAGCAGCGGGAGTGGGAGAGGGAGAAGCAGGCTTCCTGCTGAGCAGGGAGCCCGATGCGGTGCTCGATCCCAGGACCCTTGGATCATGACCCAAGCCGAAGGCAGACGCCCAACGACTGGGCCACCCAGGTGCCCCCCTAGAGACTCCCTTTTAAAGAGTAGAAGAATAGGCAACACACAGTTGTCTCTGCTCCATAGCTCTTCTGAAATCCAGCTGTTGCTTGCTTTCAGAGCCATCTATGTCTGTAGACAGGAAACGTTCTCTGAATATAACCCAGTTCTGGCCTGTGAGAACCAATTCACTGTTCCATGGATAGCCTAGGCTGGCGACTCCATCCTCGGCGCTATCAGCTTTGTTCTCTGAGATGCCATTCCTTTATCATAAGAAATAACTATGTGTGGGGCACCTGGGTGGCTCAGTCAGTTGAGCGTCCAACTCTTGGTTTCGACTCAGATCATGATCTCGCGGTTGTGAGATTGAGCCCTGAGTCGGGCTCTGTGCTCTGCAGGGAGTCTTGAGATTCTCTCTCTCTCTGCCTCCTCTTCCCAGCTCAAGAAAGAAAAGAAAAGAAAAGAAAAAAGAAAAGAAAAGAAAAAAAGAAAGAAAAAAAGAAAAAGAAAGAAAAGAAAGAAGGAAGGAAGAAAGAGAAAGAAAGAAAGAAAGAAAGAAAGAAAGAAAGGAAAGAAAGATAGGAAGGAATGAAGGAAGGAAGGAAGAAAGGAAGAAAGGAAGAAAGGAAAAGAAAAGAAAGAAACTACTTGCTTCTGAGTAGCTTTTCTTTTTGATACTAAAACAGTTGGTGGTCAGAAACCTCTTTTCATTATGAACTGTCTTAATCCCTATTAGTCCAAGCTTGTACAAGTTTCTAATAACTTGGTATTAAGTTAGTGTATGAAATATAGTTCATTTTATTGGACAAAAGCCATACCCACAATGTCTTCAAAATAGGCCCTTCTCAACTTCTGGCTGCAAGCCATGGATCTACTGGACATTGCCCTTAATATTCTTAGAATAATTTTTTTAATGCCGGGGGAAAACAGGATAAAACTGAAGTCTTTCTGAGGTTTTAAAAAGAGGTCTTATAAAACACCCTTGATTTGATCTTTTTACAGGCAGTGCCCTGAATTTGATCTTTGCCTGAGGCTATTTTTAACTTTGATGCTGGGGATTTGAAAAAAATAAATTATTTTGCAAACTAGAAAGTCCTCAGGTGGAAATATTTCTTCTAAATTCTGTTTCAAAACTGAATTTTTTCTTTGTTAGCTCATCACTTGTCTTGTATTTTATCAGATGTAGTAAAGAAAGTCAATTGACACTTTAAACATTCTGCCTGGGTACCTTCTCAGTCAGATATATTTTCTACATTTTGTGCTAACTCAATCAGCAGTTTTGCTAATGTTCCCATCAATACAGACCACTGGTTTTCTTTCCTTTGGCCTCTTACTGCAGCCACTTTATTGCTTCTCTAGCCTCTACCAACAGTCTCCTCACTGCCCATCTAGCCCAGAACCACTTGGTTCTAAACGAATACCACATATTTTAAACTTCTCTTATGTAGCACTCCATTTCCATGTATCAATGTCTGTCTCATTTATGTATTACTGAGTAAATAACCACCAAATACTTAGTTACTTAAAACAACCATAATTTACCTTTTCCCACAATTTTTTCATTCTTTTTTTTTTTTTTTTAAGCAAGCTCCATGCTCAGTGCAGAGCCCCATGTGGGGTTCGATTTCACAACCCTGAGATCATGACCTGAGCTGAAGGCAAGAGTTGCCCACTTAACTGACTGAGCCACCCAAGAGCCCCATTTCCCACAATTTTATAAGAAAGACTCAGATGGACAGGTCTTCTTCTCAATTTCATGTTAGTTGTGGTCACTTACCAATTTAGTTACTACTGCATTTAGCTGGGAGCAAAGCTGACATTGGAACATCTAAGATGGCTTTAATCACATATTCAGTACTGCAGCTGAGTCGATAAAATGTCTGGTATCTGATTGGGCCTGCCTGTGTATGTTCTCTCACTCTTCAGTCATCTGATCTGAACTTCTTTGCATGGCAGCTAGATTCTAAAAAGTTAAAGCAGAGGCTGCTAGTCTACCAGAGAGAAAACTGTAGATCTACAGAGTATCTTCTTTACTACATTCTATTGGTAAAAAATGGCCACAGGCTAGCTCAGATTCTAGAGGAAGATACTGTATCCATGTATTGATGGGACTGTGGTATGTACATGCAGAGATTGAAGAAATTCTTTTTTTTTTTTTAAAGATTTTATTTATTTATTTGAGAGAGAGAATGAGAGACAGCATGAGAGGGAGGAGGGTCAGAGGGAGAAGCAGACTCCCTGCCAAGCAGGGAGCCCGATGCGGGACTCGATCCCGGGACTCCAGGATCATGACCTGAGCCGAAGGCAGTCGCTTAACCAACTGAGCCACCCAGGCACCCTGAAGAAATTCTTTGAAGTTATCTTTAAAGATGATCTATCACTTGCCAGTATGATTCTGGATATATAGTGAGTGATCAATAAATGTCAGTTGTCTTTTTTCAACACACAACAGACGATGTATGTGTTAGTCCTTTATAATGAATGTATTTGTTCAATAATGATTTAAAAAAATAAAATGAATTTTACTCTCTCAATAAAGAAGGAGGGGCACCTGGGTGGCTCAGTCGGTTGGGCGTCTGCCTTCTGCTCAGGTCATGATCCCAGGGTCCTGGGATCAAGTCCTGCACTGTGCTCCCTGCTCAGCAGGAGTCTGCTTCTCTCTCTCCCTCAACCTTCCCCCTTGCTCATGCTCTCTCTCTCTCTCAAATATTTTTTTAAAAAAATCTTTAAAATTTTCAAAAAAATAAATAGGGAAGGAATATTTTCAGTGACAAATGATTTTGAGAGATCAAGTATATGATTACAAAGATGATTCTAGATTTTGCAATTACACCGTCATTAGTGTGCTTGTCCTTTTATATGTCCTAAAGCCTTTTCTGTTACACTGAGGAGTAAAGGAGGATGCGAGATAGTAGAATCTGTGAATAAGAACTATTCAAAGTTTAGTGCTTAAAATATAACAGGATGTGGGGAAGAGAGAGATTGTGACGAGGTGTGTTTCTACTACCTTGGCTTTATCTACTTCTATATAAGGAATTTAACACTTCAAAACTTATGTCAGCTTCCCACTCTCTCTTTGTTCAATCTTTGATTATATTACTTGTTCTAGCCAATAAGAGTATGTGCTGTGCAGGTGAGATGGAGTCATCTAAGTAATGATGTGGGCGTGATAAAGTCATCATCTATATGTTGTAAAGCTATAGGAAACACCTGCGGATAAAATGGAATTTTAGACAAATATCATATGACCTGAATTTTTACACTTTTTGTTTTTTCAACACAGAGATTTTTTTTTTCTTCTTCTGCACAGTTCCCTTAGAGTATTGGACAAACAATTTCTAGCTAAGTGCATTCAGGAGTATTGACATCTTATTCTTTTGGTATCAGGCTTCAGAGGCGTTTAAAAGACCCTGGAAGCACTGATGGTAGGGAAACTCGGTGACATTGGCGGCGACAAGAGCCACTCTGTACAGTGTCCGCAGCCGAGGCTGGAGCGGTTCTAGCAGCGTGGTCTCTACCACTGGGCGATGAGAAGAGGCCCTTTCATCTTCATGAGTTTCAGAGGCATTTCAGAGAGTATTTTCAAAGCTCTGCGTTGGCAATACTGAGAAAGAGAGCATTAGAATGTGTTTGCAGGAAGGAGGCGGAGAGCCCTCTGCTCACCAAAAGCTCAGCAGGGAGCAGCAAGAGAGAACGTTGTGTTTTTGTCGTTTCCCCATGTGCTACCCTCAGGCTACACAATGTGTTCACAGAACTAAGAGGAAAGAGAAGGCCCTGAAAGGGATCCGAGGGTAGGGACTAGGGTAGTGATCCGTGCCAACTCCAGTTTTCAGTGAATCCAACTCCGGCGCTTAGATCAGAAGAAGCTTAGAAAGACTGTAATAGACAGGGCAAAGGCTGAAGGATGTTCCTGGGGAGTGGAGGTGAGCCAGAGAATGAGGCTGGAGGTACATCATTAGAGGGAAAGAAAATTTTTACAAACTGGCCTCTGGGTTTATACAAGTGACGCGCTAAACCCCAAAAGGCCGATCATTGCGGGATGTGAAGGGAGTGGTGAGTGGCTTCTGCCAAACGGCTGGAAATAAAATGCACAGTGACTAAGGAAAAAGTAAAGAGAAATTTGGGGAGTGCGGGGAAAATAGAGTCGTGTGAAGGCTCTTACGCTTCATTCAGGTGAAAGAAAAATCCATTAAGTTCTTTCTTCATGTCAGACACTATGGTAGGCATAAAAAAAGAAAAACCCTAAGTTTCAAGGTAATCTTTTTTATATTGTAAAAATAGGCACGCAAACAAATAATTAAGATTCAAAACATATAAAATTATAAACTATCTCCGTCCTCAATCTACAACAGCGTCTCAATTTTTTTTTCTTTTTACTGGAGGAGACTCTATTTGTGAATGTAAAAATGTCAGTAAGAAAATGAATTTATTCAGTATTTGTGAATTTTTATCTTCTAGTATGGGCAGCATTTTAAACTTCCTTTTGTTTTTAATGTGTGGGATTGTTGTTGATATCCATGGAGTCTTCACTCAGAGACAGATTTCTTTCCTGTTCATATTATACATTTCTACCCTTATAAATAAGTTCCCTCCACCAGGCCAATGTTTTCAGTTTGTATATAAATTTAATTCTGCTGTCCATACTCTTGAATCTTCCCAAAATTTTCCTCTCCACTCTTAGATCGAATTCAAAAACATATACAATTAAAGGCACAAAGGAGAGAACATGGTAAGTTATATAATTATAAAAATATTAACATTTATATTTACTATGTAATATGCTGACAAATTCACATGAATCATGTTTAATATATCCAACTTGTAAGTTCAATGTGCCTTTTTTTTTTTTAGTTTTTTGTATAAGGAATTATGAGTTAGATGAAATAAAGCAACATGACCAATGTTAAAAGTTCAAGAAGTGGCATATTTAAAAACTTACACACTATGTCATAAAATATTACCTATTTTGTCAAGCTTAAAATTTTGTCACATAACATCAAGCATATAAGAAAGGATTTGCATGCTTTAAAGAACAATATTTGGGATTCATGAGAAAAATAGACAATGGAATGCTTGGATCTCCAGCAGCCATAGCAGCACGATTTAGGTCAATAAAGAGAAGCGGTTTGGCCTTCCAAACCAACCTGTTTAGTTGAAGATAATAAGAACAGTTCATTTAAAAATAAAAGTATATTTCTGCCTCCAGGAATATGGAGCAGAGATGACTTTTTCCTATTTCTCTTCCTAAGTAATCTTTAGTTTTAGTCCAACTAAAAGCCTTCGACATTATATTTAAAAATATATATATAAAAAGAAAAGTAGAGATAGGAAGAAAGACCAGATAGAAACCTCAGGACCCGAAAAACAATATGGTGGTGGTAAGTTCCCTGGGTTTTCTTTTTGCCTTGTATCACACACTTGGAATTTAAAAAGCTGTCAACCTGGAAACACCAGTGGACACAGATAATGCCCCAACAAAAACCTGCCCTATCTAACCAACGGACTAGGAAAGAATTTTTAGACCATAAATGGCTCAACTTCAGTCACACAGCACAGAAAAATCTGGCCCCACTGTACAATGTCAGCAAGGGCAGAACAGGTACCTTGCACTTCTATCTCCATCAGACTGTAAGGAGGCTCTCAGCCCCCCACCGGGTTGGAGTGGCCAGGTGGGGAACTTGCACTTTTATGCGTGCTGAGCAGCAACAAATCTCCACACTGTGCAATGTCAATGGAGTCCATATGGGGAACCTAGACTTCCACCTCAGTAAGCAGCAACACATTGCTCCTACCCCCAAACACTGTGCCAGTGTAGACCACATGTGGAGAAAAAACTCCCACCCTGCTCAGCAGAGACAGATAGCCACCGCCCCTTGAGTCTCATGGAAGTTGAATGGGGAATCTAGACTTCTCTTTCCACCAGGCAGTAACTCAGTGGCACCCCTACCTCTTTCTTTGCTAGGGCCATGTCAGAAAAATCCAGTGACAAAGATGGTGTTAACATTTCCCTCAGCATGACTGAACTTGTGACAGGTTTCTTCCTGCCTTTAGGTCCTTGACCGCTCTTTCCTTAGTGCATTTTCTTGAGAAAATTTATAATTCCAAAATCTTCCTCTGCCCCTGTAAGACATAAACATTTTAATTTTTTAAATTTTTAAAAAAATATTTTATTTATTTATTTGATAGAGAGAGCAAGCAAGCACAAGTAGGCAGAGGGGCATGCAGAGGGAGAGGGAGAAGCAGGTTTCTTGCCAAGCAGGGAGCCCAACGTGGGGTTTGATCCCAGGACCCTGAGATCATGACCTGAGCTGAAGTCAGACACTTTATCGACTGAGCCACCCAGGCACCCTGATACATAAATATTTTTAGAAGCTTCTTGCCAGTTTTATAACCCAGGCCAGTCATTCTCTAGGACTTGGGAGCCATCCCCTTGAAATCTACTCATCAAAGAAGAGAGAGCTCCCATCCTCCAGTCTTTGTGGGTGGATAGAAATATAATTTTGGTGGGAGGGACTCCTGGGTGGTTCATCAGTTGAGCACCCGACTCTTGATATCAGCTCAGGTCTTGATCTCAGGGTTGAGAATTCGAGCCCCATGCTGTGTATGGAGCCTACTTAAGAAAAAAAAAAAAAAAAGAAAGAAAGAAAGAAAGAAAGAAAGAAAGAAAGAAAGAAAGAAAGAAACTTGATTTAATGGAGAGCCTAGGTAGTGTAATTGGTTAAGCATCCAACTCTTGATTTCAGCATTTCGGCTCAGGTCATAATCTCTCTTGCTCTCCCTCTGCTCCTCTGCCCCCCAACCCCATGTGCTGCCTGTTCTCTCTCTCTCTCTCAAAACAAAGAAAATCAAAACAAACAAAAAAAGAAATATAATTTAGGTGTGTAGATGGGTACCTTGCTCCAACTTGTAAAGCAATCTTCTCTTAGGAAGAATCCAGAAAGCTGATTAGTGAATGCACATGGCCTAAGATCTACCTCCATCCCCAGCTCTTAAAGATTCCCCAGTCCTTCCTTTAGTGCAGTTGAGTTTAGACTGTATCTTAGTCTCTCTCCTCTATTGCCTGTTTAACTTGGTGCAGTTTTTGCTTTAATACTGGCCAAAACATGCCATCTTGTAACATACAGCAAAAATGTTTAGGTTTCAAACAAAGATCACACATTATACCAAAAACCAGGTGGATTTGAAGTGAAAGTGAATGGAAGATAATCAATAAATGCTGGCAGCAAGATGATAGAAATATTAGAAGTACCTAATAAATATTTTAAAGTAACCATGGTAAACCAAAAAAAGTGCTTCAATGGACAATTAAGAACATGCTTGAAGCAAAAGAAAAAAAAAAAAGAAAGTTTTACCAAGGAGTTGAAATTATCAGCCAAAAAATAGAATATATAAAGATCAATCAAAAGGAAATTTTAGAATTGAAAACAACAATCAAAATAAAAATCCTGTGGATGGTCTCAGCAGAATGGAGGTGTAGTATTTTTATGTATTTTAGAAACTTCGTGCTGTTGGTCCTTATTTTACCAAATACTTGAAAGAGGAATGCTATAACTGGCCTATGAAACTAATTAGGGAATTTGTTAAAATAAAAATGAATTGTTCTGGAAGTAGGCCCCACCTATATGAATGTGCTCCACTAAATTGGATTGATTAAGGTTTTTAATTTGGTAAAACTACCATTTTAGGCTTGTATAATTATCATAATGTATTGGCAGGTATTGTGTTATTTTATGTTTATCACTTTAATATTTCATAAAATATGGGGCACATAAAATTGTTGTTACAGAAGATAATTAGATGTTCTATGGTCTTAACATTAAATAACATTGAATTATAGAGAGAAAAAGATATTTCTCTTTATTTTTCTTTCTGTCCTTCTTAAATGCTCAGGATATCTCTATTGAATATCACAATTTATAATCTTTCCCTCTTTTAACAAAAATAAAGCTTCAGGCTCAGAATCTTCAGGTGGAACAATATTTAGATATCTAGGTAGGATTTTGTAGCATTCTTTGTTTTCAAAGAATTTACTTTTTGGTTTTCTATTATTAGGAAAAAATCCTTGTTTTCCATTATGATGATATAAAGTTTCCTTTTAGAAAAATTTAATTTAAAAAAAATTCAATTTATATAAAAATAATAAGCAATAAGAATACATATGAAATGAAAGCAGCAAAGCTCATGATGGCATTATGCTAATGCAGAATATTAATTATTATGCATTAGCTCATTGGGTCTCCCATTAATTATGAGATTAATGTCTCAGTTTCAAAAGTGCAAGAACTAAAGCTAAGTGATTTATTCCAGGTTTCACAGATAGTTACAGATAGATCCTACATCTTATCCATTCATCTCCTTGGCTAGTGCCCCTCCTTTAAAACAATGCCTCCACAAATTAAGAAGTCAATCTATAGGAATTCTAGTCCAGGTTATGTGGTTCATTGTCTCCAGTGTTGATAAAATGATTGTGGGAATCTTATATTGTTCCCTCTAGCAAAAATATACAGTTTTTAGTAGTAAACACTGAACCAAGATTATTAAAAAAAATGGAGAGTCTTCATAATCTCCTTAAAGGACACCTTAGATGAGCTTATTTTGTTGACTATTACAACGCGGATCATATAATAAAAAGCAAGGCAGGCAAATAACATAAAGGATTCTCATGTTCTTTCTTACAAAGAAAATGAAGATGCTATTAAATTAAAAGAGAAGCCTTAAATAAATCTAAAACTTTGCATTTAATAAATGACTCAATGAAATCTACAAGATTGAAATCACAGGCTGGATGGGTTAGGAGAGAAAGCAAAGGAATATATTTGCATAAGTTTTACTTTAGAATTGAATTAAATGTTACATCTTCTGAAGGTTCAGGGCAAAAATCACATATATAGCTATGATCAGGGAATTGAAATGGATAGCTTTTATTATTCAAAGTAGTAGACTGTGATATTACTCAGAAGAAACCAAAGAGAATGCATTTCACTTATTTGATGAGCATATTTGGACAGATCTTAATGTACAGAATGGAGACAACTATATAAAAATTTCAATTCCCTCTTTCCTGACTCTATTGATGCATAAATCATTTTTGTTTGAGATATCCATTTAAGATATTAAAGCCTTTTAAATTGTTTTATAAAATTGTAGAATTATATGTAAAAGGATATTTTTAATGGATTGGCTTTTACCAAAATTCGAAATCCTATCTTCTGAAACTAATCTTTGGACCCTTTTATAGAAAGTCATAAAAACAAAAAAATCTGTAATTAATTTTATCTGTAATTAATTTTAATTAATTAATTAAAAATCTGTAATTAATTTTAATTATCTGTAATTAATTTTTCATCAAAATTTGTTTAGATATATTGCTTTAAAATGACAAAAAGCTCAGTCCACATGAAAAAAATAACTATTGTCCAAAAAGGACAAAGAAATAAAGAAAACTAGTTATTAGATTTCAGTAACTAGAGTAAAAATTTCCTGAATTTTTATTCTTTTCAACTCAGTGGTGTACTTAGGATGCATGCTGTATTATTAACTTCTGAGTATATAGACTAAAACAGGCATGGGATATAGTTTTGGGTAAGTTTAATAAACCAATATTGGTAAAACCCCTCTATAAATTCACTGGGCAGTATGGTGGACCCACTTTACTTAGGAGTCTGTATTAATAACTGCTTTGTTACATACTATGGTCAAATCTCATCTATATAATAAATGTGAGACTCTTAAGACCTTAAAATCAAATTAATGTTGACTACTGACACTATATAAATCTTTAGACAATTCTAGTAGAAAAGCATGAGCTCAATGTGTTCAGCAGACTCATAGAGATATGTAAACAATTGAGTCTATTATGCTCTCACAGCAAACTTCATGATAACAATGATCCCTCTAATTTTCAGAAGCCTTTTCAGTTTAAGCAATTAAATGGAGAAGACATGTGGTTTTGTTTTGTTTTGTTGTTTTGTTTTGTTTTGTTTTGTTTTAAGAGCCCACTCCTTGAATGTTTCTACTACCTTAATTATGGTGAGTATTTCTGAGGAGCTCTGATCTGCTGTTATGTATCCTATGCACAAGCTTACATGTTTTATGATATGAGGCACCATTTCAGAACAAAGTAAGGAAAAAATTAGAATGTGGATTTTGTTTTCTTTTTTTAAGATTTTATTTATTTGAGAGAGAGAGAGAGCGCACAAGTGCACACATGGGGAGGAGGGGCAATGGGAGAGGGAGAAGCCGACTCCCCGCTGAGCAGGGAGCCCAGATGTGCTCCATCCCAGAACCCTGGGATCACAACCTGAGCAGAAGGCAGATGCTTAACCAACTGAGCCACCCAGGCGCACCTAGAATATGGATTTTATACACATAAGAAAAATGTTCTTATTAATAACCAAATTCTGGGCAAATTAGCCCATTTTGCCCCAAGACTAATAAGTCAGAAAACTTACACATTATGTGAAAACGATTTGGTAATCTGAATCATTAGGCCAGAAACCCAAATGAGCTGTCTCGCCCACATCTATCTATCTATCCTCTATCTACTATCTATCTATCTATCATCTATCATCTTTATTTATTTATTTTTAATTCATTCATTTATTTATTTATTGTGGTTTGTAAATCATTATTTTTATTTTCTTTTGTTTTGTTTTGTTTTTGTTTCAAGTTTTTATTTAAATTCTAGTGAGTTAACATATACTGTAATATTGGCTTCAGGAGTCACCCACATCTTTAACCATAAGAGACTTTTAATTTTAAGAAACAAAATGAGGGTTGCTGGAGGGGAGGGGTGTGGGGGATGGGGTAACTGGGTGATGGACATTAAGGAGGACACATGATGTAATGAGAACTGGATATTATATAAGACTGATGAATCACTGACCTCTACCTCTGAAACCAATAATATATGTTAATTAATTGAATTTAAATTCAAAAAACAAACAAAAAAACACCAAAATTCTTCCTATCACCATTCAACAATTGATAAACAATTTTAATTTTGTCATCTATCTTGATGAGAAACATGTCTGTTGGGACACCAAAGGAGTCATTTTTCCCATGAAGTAGTATGGGGAATCTCTGATTTGATTGTAATTGATTAGAGGTGCTCAAATTATGATTCAACAAAGCAGGCTGTGAGACGTGAATTGTATGAAATCTAGCCACAGGCACAGAAATACACCACAGAAGGCTACAATTTTACATTTTAAGAGATTTCTAGGGAATTTTACCTAGAGTTAAATAAAATAACTGAATTACCATAAAATCATGCACTACTTTTCAGCTCTTTTATAAAATCCTCCAAGTTTTGGAAGCTATGAAGTAAAGGATCATTTGAAACAGAATTGTCTTGGTTACAGAAAAAAATGTTCAAAACACCATAGACTGTAAAACTGTTCATCAACAATTTATTGTATTGTCTACATTAAAAGAGATGAAGCATTGATAAGGGATAAGTTCCAATGTGGAATAACTTTGCAGTAATAACATCATTGTTTAACATATTTATATATTACTTTGTGATAATGATGCCTACATGTCCCCTGGTGGTTCCATTGTATATTGGCCACAACCAGCTAAAGAGAAGAGAGGACTACTAAAGAGGAAAGGTCATGGATACCTGGGTGGCTCAGTCAGTTGAGTGGCTGGCTCAATTTAGGATCAGGCCCTGATCTCAGGGTCCTGGAATTGAGCCCTGTGATGGGCTCTGCACTCAGGGGGGAGGTTGCCTGAGGATTCTCTCTCTCTCCCCCTCCCTCTCTCTAAAATAAATAATCTTAAAAAAAAAAAAAAGAACAAAGGTCAGTTTTGCACTTTAGAGAGAAGTGGCACAAAATTAACAGGAGGGTAAATGGGAATTAATTTTACTGAAAACCATAGAAGATCTATGTGATAATTAAGACAAAGATATATTTTTTTAAAGATTTATTTATTTATTTTAGAGAGAGAGAAGGTGGGGAGGGGCAGAGTGAGGGGGAGAGAGGAACTCAAGCAGACTCTGCACGGAGCACAGAGCATGGGGCTCAATCTCACAGCCCTGAGATCATGACCTGAGCCAAAACCGAGTCTGACGCTTAACCTACTGCACCACCCAGGTACCCCAAGACAAAGATATTTTTAAAATTCGTTTCAAATATCTAAAGAAACTATCAAACATTGCTTTTCTATTTTAAATTAGTAAACAGTTTTAGATACCTCTTTTGCTAAAGATATTCTGACATTTGTTGTATATGTAATATAAAGACGTATGTTGACAATGTAAAGTTAAGCAACATAACTTCATATCTTCTTCACATTCTCTAAGTACTATTTCCCAAGAAAAAGAGCAGAGTCCAAAAATTTTCAACTAAGGATTTAAATCTACTATTTACTGATAACCCATGACTTAACCTGCAAGTATCTGAAAGTAACAAACAGAAGTGGCAAATAAAATTTTAATTATTTTCAGCAACTAGGAACTCATACTTGAATACTCAGAGAAGTATCAAAATGGAGGATCTGAAATTCACAGCTGCAATTTGATTTTTTAATCTGTTATGCTTGGTGATATTGCTTTGTGTCTGGCAAAAATCTCATCACCTGCAGGGCTATCTTGTTAAGTTTGAAAGGGGTCTAAGTAGACCCTTTTCGAATATGGAGTACTGTTTGCAGCATGCCAAATTTATTTTGTGCAAAGTCATAAAGAAGTAAAACAAGAAAAATTAGCATAATATCAAAACACAACATATCCCATTATCTTTTCCATAGGATAAGAATATAAACTAGACTTGTTTAGTGTATGCATAATTTAACCATAATATCACCATTCTCTTAATTTTGTTGTGTTCATCTCCCTCCTACTCTGTAGGCTTGTCTCCAATAGACCTTATGATTTTATTCCATTTTATACTTACCGCTTTCTTTTAAAAATATTATGATTACATATATATGAATCTTAAAGTATTATTTGTTTTTACTTGTCTTAGATCTTTATACAAATGACATCATACTATAGTTTGATATCTGTGACTTTTTTCCTCAATAGTATCTTTATAAGATTTTTGTTATTGTTTGTGTTTGTAATTAAGTTTTCATGATAATATTCCATCAAATTACTTGCTATAATTTACCTTTAAATTTTGCTTGTAGTATTTAGGTTTGTTATTTAAAGTATTTGCTTTAATAAACTGTGCTTCTAAGAACTGCCCAGTGCATGTTCCTTGTTGTTCATATGCCAGAATTTCTCTAAACTAAATATATAAGACAATGATGGATTCATAGGATATTTTACTACCCAATTTAACAAGATATTGTCAAGTTATTTTTCAAACTGTCCTGCTTATTTACCTATCATCCACATTGTAAAAGAGTTCCCTATGATTCACACTGTTCATCATAGTATTTTTATTTATTTATAGTATTTTTATTTATTTATAGTATTATTAATTTATAGTATTTTTTTATTCTTTTATTTCCTTCATGGTGTATTGTGATGAAAATCTTAATTTTAATATAATTGTATTTATCAATCTTTTTGTTTGTGGTTAGCTTTTATATTCTCTTGTTAAAGATTATAAATGTACACTTTCATAATATCTTCTAAATAATAAAATTATCATTTACATTTAAGGTTTTTTTAGGTTCTTAATTAATCTTTTTTTTTGCAAGGAGTCAGGTAGGAACCCCAAATTCTGTTTTTCCCATAGAAATACATAATTTTCTCATTTTCTTTTTTTTTTTTAAAGATTTATTTATTTATTTATTTGAGAGAGCGAGAATGAGAGAGAGAGAGAGAGTACGTGAGAGGGGGGAGGGTTAGAGGGAGAAGCAGGCTCCTCGTCGAGCAGGGAGCCCAATGCAGGACTCGATCCAGGGATTCCAGTATTTTCTCATTTTCATTTATTGAACATTTCCTCAGTAATCTGTAATGTCACCTGCATTTCTCTTGGGGCCCTCTGCTTCCTTCATTAATTCTGTGTATCTTCACCAGTACCCGTGTCTTTTTCTAGGGCTACTTTGAAGAATATCTCTTTGTCTTTGATTTTTAGCAGATTTGCTGTGATGAGCCAAGGTGTGGTTTTCTTTGTGTATATTCTGCTGGGCATCCCGAATAGTTTTAAATCTCTTGCATGGTTATTTCATCAATGTTGAAAAATTCTTTGTCATTTTTTTCTTCAAATATTTTTCAGCCTCATTCTCTTTCTCTATTCTTAGATTCTAGCTGCTTTTGTGTTAATAATTTCTTTGTCTCATATGGCTCTTGCTTTTTATATTTAATTTTTAATTTTTTCCTTATACTTCAGATGATTTTTTATTGTCATATCTTCCAGGATATGTATCTTCTACTCTCCTGTATTTTACCTGAGATTAAATAATTTTGAGTTCTTAATTTCAGTGATTGTGTTTTTTACATAGAATTCTTATTTGCTTCCTTTTTATAGATTACAAATCTCTGCTTAGATTCTTTAGGGTTTTAATATCTTCACAATTTAATTTATTTCTATTGCATTTTTCTTGTTTTTTTGGTAAATCACTCCTGCATTTTGGTTTGCTGAGTAGTTATTGATTCAATACTGGATATTGGCTATGAAGCTTGTAGGTAAAATTTAGGGCTGTGAAAGGAGTTCTGTTTGGCCCACTAGGATGTGCTTTTGTTTTGGGCGGATTATGGCAGATCCCCTTCCTACAGCCTGGGTTTGATCTGATTTCAAGATGGTTTTCAGGCCTCTTGAGTGTTAACATTCATGCATATGTTGCTTGCTTTCAAGAGTTCCAAAAGAAAGCTTGAAGTGTTTACTAAATCTCCTAAATTATATTTTTGCTTATGCATCATTAAGAGAAGGTCAAAAGCCTTGGCAGTTTCTCAGATTTGTAGCCACCAATTTTGGCTCAACTTCTAATCTCTCAACTGCTTTAGGGAGTGGCAAATTGGGAAAATATACAGGAATCAGCTAATTATGTGTCCCCTTTCCCTAGGATATTTGCCTCTCAAGTCCTTGCCATCTTAGTTCTCTCATGCTACAAAGTACTCATTTATTTCAATTTTATTTAATTTTTCTAATTATTCCCAGTGGAGAGATTCATCACATATAAGCTATTCGACTATATCAAGAGATGGAAAGATTTAACTCTTCAAGATAAATTTAAGAATTGTAAAATCATAATGATGTCTTAAAGAATATTATTTGGAATTATATTGAAACTTTAGATCAATTCACAAATAATGACGTTGTTATAACATTTAATCTTTATGTTCAACAACATTATCTAATGCCCCAATTATCAGTATCTTACTTACTATATCCTAATAACATTTTATAGTTTTCCACATAGGACTCTTAGAGATAGTTTTATGATTTATTCCGAGGTACTTTATATTCTCTGATACTGTTTATTTATTTATTTATTTATTTTTAAAGATTTTATTTATTTATTTGAGAGAGAGAATGAGAGAGAGCACATGAGAGGGGGGGGAGGGTCAGAGGGAGAAGCAGACTCCCTGCCGAGCAGGGAGCCCGATGCGGGACTCAATCCAGGGACTCCAGGATCATGACCTGAGCCGAAGGCAGTCGCTTAACCGACTGAGCCACCCAAGCGCCCTCTCTGATACTGTTTAAATTATGTCTACTTTTATGTTATATTTTCTAGTTGTTGATGAAATTGACTTATCCTCATCATCTTAAACCCAACCACCTTATGAAACTCTTGTATCTTTCCACAATTTTTCTGTAGATTATTTTATCTATGCCTTTATGTATGAAAATATTATTTCTGAATAAATAAATTATTTTTCAATAGTTCAGTGCTGTGACTTTTACAGGCATTTAATTATAGTGACACACTGATATGAACATAAATTATATACAATAATATAGTAAATTTCTTATATTACCTTTAGCCATTATCACAATTTATGAAAAAAGAATCCATTTTAGTCTCTTTCTGAACCCATCAGTGTCTTCATCATTATATCAGTCAATTTTTGAATAATAATAGTATTACAAAGTACATTATGTGGCCCTCCATTGGAGATGTTTGATATACAGACAGCAGTTTTCAAATTCATACATGATGCTTTCATATGAAAATTTATCCAAAGTGTCACAAATACCCATTCACATGTCTTAAAACCATTATCTTTTATTTTTTAAACCATTATCTTCAATAGTCTTGTATACATATGCATTATTTCCTATTATTAGCAATCTGCAGTAGAGTGATACATTTGTTAAAGTTGATGAACCAACACTGATACGTTAACTAAAGTCAATAGTTTGCATTAGACTTCTCTCTTTATGTTGTACATTCTATGGGTTGTGACAAATGTATAACAACATTTATCTACCATTACAGTATCATACTCATACAGGATAAATTCACTGTCCTAAAAGCCCCTAGGCTCCACCTAGTGTTCTCTCCCTCCCTCTTCCTGAACTCTTGGCAACTACTGATCTTTTAACTGTGTCCATAGTTTTGCCTTTTCCAGAATGTCATATAGTTAGAATCATAGAATATATAACCTTTTCAGATTGGCTTCTTTCAGTTAGCAGCATACATTTGGGTTACTACATGACTTTCATTCCACCATGTTCATTTTTTAATTGCTGTATAATATTCCATTATAAGGATATACCACAGTATGTTTATATATCCACCTACTGATGGACATCTTGGTTGCTTCTATGTTTTGGCAGCTATGAATAATGCTGCTAAAAACATTAGAATGTAGTTTTTGTGTGTACATAGGTTTTTAACTAATTTAAGTAAACGCCAAGTAAGCATGATTGCTAGATCATATGGGAGTTTGTTTAGTTTTGTAAAGAAGTACCAAGCTGTCATCCAAAATGGCTGAGCTATTTTGCATTCCCATAAACAATGAATGAGAGTTCTCCTTGTTTCACATACTTGCCAGCATTTGTTGTTTTCAGTGTTCTGGATTCTAGCCATTCTAACAGGTGTGCAGTGGTATCTTGTTGTTTTAATTTGCAATTCCCTAATGATATATGATGTTGAGCATTTTTTCATATGTGTATGCCATCTGTATATCTTCTTTGATGAGGTATCTATTCAGATCTTTGGTGAATTTTTAATTTTTTAATTAGTTTGCTTTTTTACTTATTGTTGGGTTTTAAGACTTGTATAGTTTTGGTACCAGTCCTTTATCAGATTTCTGTTTTGCTAATATTTTCTCTCTCAGTCTGTGGCTTGTGTTTTAATTCCTTTAAACTGTTGTGATTTTTTAATCACAAAATGAACTTTATCCTTGTTATCATTTTATACCAAACATTATTTATGTCTGTGCTTACCTTTTTATTAACCATTCCTTCTTTCCCTTTGGACTGTTCTTCTGGGATTTTTTTTTTCTTCCTTTTTCTCTTGAAATGAATTCTTTAGAATCTATTGTCAGAAAGTCAGTTTGGTAATCTAAGTTTTACCTTTCTAAAAATGACTTTTTGCCAAAATTCTCCTTTTAAAAAAGATTTTATTTATTTATTTGAGAGGAGGGGGTAGAGAGAGAGGGAGAGAGTGAGTGCAAGAGTGGGGAGAGGGAGAGGCAGACTCCCTGCTGAGCAGGGATCCCAACGTGGGGCTTGATCCCAGGACACTTGGGATCATGACCTGAGCTGAAGACAGACTGAGCCACCCAGGTGCCCCCCAATTTCTCCTTTTTAAACATATTGATTTGAAACCATTACCAACATGAAGGAGCTTTTCTGAATGTTGCTGCCTAAGATTCTAGATACAACTGTTTTTCAAGGTTAATGTCACCTCATTTTTCTGTCTCCTAAGTCTCATGTGAGTTCTTCTCCCTGGTAAAATCTAATCTAGAACCATCTGGGGAAGGTGATTCTTTAAAAATATAGTTATTTGTTTCTCCTGTGCCATGTCAAGGATACTTAGAAGCAAATGATAAGGTATCATGTAAACTAGTACATATAAGGATAAGCCTCACAGAAAGATGACATTTGAGCAAAGCTCTGAATGATTTCAAGAAAAAAAAAATCATTAAGCTGCCTGGAGAAAGAGCATCCTGGGCATAGTGCAAGGATCCTGAGATGAGAGCATTCCTAGTATGTTCTAACAAAAGCTAGATAGTCATTGGGGTTGCAACAGAGTAGGAAAGGGGAAGAGTAATAGTAGGCATGTTCAAAGAGATAATGGGAACCAGATCTTATAGAGCCTTCTATGCTTTATTTTGTTTTTTACTCTTAGTAAGTTGGGTAGCCATTGGAAGGTTTTGAGCAAAGGGGAGGTATCACTGAAATAATAAAGTTATTTTCCCTTAATTTGTAGACAGAAATTCCTCTTCACATATGATGAAAGAATACATGTCAGAAAACAATTCTAAATCTCAAAGTATGAGTTAAAGTTGTTGATAAACAAAAAGCATGAATGTTTACCATCTTGAATTATATATTTTGGTTATTTTTTCCACTCAGTAAACAACATATAGGCTCATGGGTGGCGTCAACCCTGCCATGCTGACTTGTTGTAACAAATGATAATACTGATGAGAAAAATGATGATGATGATGCTAATAATACCATCAAGTATCACTGCTATCACACACTGGTTATTGATTTCCTGTTTTCTGTATATGTGAATATTTATATCTACATCTATTTATCTCTATCCATATCTATACATTGAGTTGAGTTGGCTTATAATATGATATCAGTAACCAGCCTGCCATAGTAAATAATAATCTTATATATCACAAACACACACATATTTAATTTTAAGAGTATAAGTATGACATATACATTTTCAAATATGAAGTAATAAAGTAACATATCCTGTACATGGTGGACTTAGAATAAGACAGTCTGCATCCTGCTTCCTGACTTACTCATGATTACAATAAATTTCCCTCATTTACCTACTTCAACATGCTCCACATATTAGTTTGCCCCTTGAGATTATGACTCCACATTATGTAGGCCAAATAAAAGATTCTTTTCAGAAACACTGGAAATCTCATCAGCATATTTACATACTTATCACAGAGGATATGCTCCATTGTCTAAAGTTTTCAAAATAATAATGCATGCCACTTACCTGATGAAGATATAGTCTGAAAGCTTTTTATTTCTATATAGTAAATTTCATTTTAATAGCATTCCATTTATTTAATAAGTACTTTTCTGTAACTTTCATCTAAGTATAAATTCTCTAAAAGTACAAAATGAAAATATTATTTAAGGGAAATAGCACATTAGTAACAATTTCAGTCATACTGAGCCAATATTAAATCCAATTGCTAAAAATTCTTCATAGAAAAATTTTTGTAATGAGATAAAATTTTCTAATTCCTGTGCTCTTGAAAGAAGAAATTGCTTCTATGACATTTTGAGAAATATTATAACAATTTTACAATTTTCTATAAACATAAAACTAAGAAATGAGAAGAGTAGCTAGAGAAGATTTTTTTTTACATCTAAATATTTGATGGCACATATTTATTAAGTAATAATATCTGCCACATTATTTACCCTTTATTTAATCACTCATGATTGACATTAATACTTGTTCAGTATACATCATAATTTCTGTTCCATTGGTAGATATAGACTGTGATGAAAGAAAGACTATTTGCAAGTTTTGGTAACTGATTATAACTAACTGTGATATTAAGTCAATCCTTATGATATTAATTCAATTAGGAAACATAAATAGGAGAAGAACACAATTAGTAGCTTTTAAGGAAAACACATTTGCTCTGTGTTAGCTCACATTCACACATTTTGTTTGTTAGTTTGTTTGTTTTTAGGAGCCTTTGGCACAAATGCCAAAAACTGGGAAGAATCCACATGTCCAAATGGTGAATGAAAAACAAGCTATGGCAAAATGGAATATCCTTATATATGCAACACCATGGATGAATCTCAAATGTATTATGCTAAAGTTACATGTTGTATGATTCTATTCCTTTGACATTCTGGAAAAGGCAATACTGTGTTAGCTCAATTGTTTCTGGTTGCTAGAGACAGAAACCCAAGATGAAATAACTTCAGAAAAAAGTTATATTATCTGGAAAGAACTTGGAAACAGGGGACTTCAAGGAGAGATATTGATTCCATCCTAACACAACTTTTTCTGGGTACTAAGATTGTTTATCTTTAGCTACATGTCAAGGGTTTGACTCACCAGGATCACTGGAATGGAATAGACAAATGACTACGAATTTGAACAAGCATATAATCTACAACCTTAACAGTTTAGGTGCCACATGCATACCCATACAATGTACATCTAAAGAATGTTATCATTAGGTCCAAGATGAATTTGAATTAAATTTTTAATCATCAACATAACTATTACCATGAAAGCAAACATTTGAATAAAAAAAACAGCTAATAAGCATCAGAATTTGCACAAGTGCCTAATATATTAGTAAAAGAAAGAAAAACAATGTAACTTAAATGCTACAATAAGAATTTCTCATCAAATTATTGCACATTACAAGGCAGGGTTACTATGCCCCAGCTTCATTCTCAAGATAATTTGTAGACCACCTAAACCAAAAGATTTTGAATAGGTTAAAATAACTAAATGATCTTTTATTTCATTAACATATACCATCCTTTATATGGTTTACATAATTCTTTTTTTTAATTTTTTTAAAGATTTTACTTATTTGACAGAGAGAGACGCAGCGAGAGAGGGAACACAAGCAGGGGGAGAGGGAGAGGGAGAAGCAGGCTTCCCACAGAGCACAGAGCCTGATGCGGGGCTCGATCCCAGGACCCTGGGATCACAACCTGAGCCGAAGGCAGAGGCTTAACAACTGAGCCACCCAGGTGCCCCAGTTTACATAATTCTTTCAGAAAGGAGACTAGTGAAGGAATTGAGGTGATTCCTATTATCTTTCAACCATCAGTGATTGAACTGGATGGCCACCAGAACCTAGAAGCAGCCAAATCTTCCTCTGTTTCTCTGTTCCTCTGGTCACTAACTACTAATAGAGAAAAAAAGAAGAGAAGACATGAAATAGCTTTATTATTAACAACAAATAATATCTGCCTCAAATATTAATTAAATTAAAATGCTACCCAGGGACGCCTGAGTGGCTCAGTCGGTTGGGCGTCTGCCTTCGGCTCAGGTCATGATCCCAGGGTCCTGGGATCGAGTCCCACATCGGGCTCCTTGCTTGGCGGGGAGCCTGCTTCTCCCTCTGCCTGCCACTCCCCCTGCTTGTACTGTCACTCTCTCTCGCTCTCTCTCTCTAGCAAATAAACAAATAAAATCTTAAAAAAAAATGCTACCCAAAATATTAGCTGACAAGGTAGATTTTAGTTTTTATGTTTATTGATGATTGTGTGGGTTGTATGGATATGTATACATGGCACTAAGAAAAGTCGGCATTGATTCTCTATGTCTCTTCTAGGTGATTATTAGTCAGAATGAAACACTTAAACATACTCAGCACTGACTAGTGCTTTATAGAATGTAGGTTATAAATAAATATATGCTGAATGAAGAAATTTAAAGATATAAAAGTTTGTCAGTACTAATAGCTTTGAACAAATTTATAAGCATTTGGAACACCAAACTTAATAAATAAGATTGATATGGCTTTCATATATTTATTGAAATTTTCACAATTTTTATAATTCTGTGAGTGGGATTTATTAATTCTGTGTCTATAATTAAACTGAGACTTAGAGAATGAAGATTTCACTTAAGGTTGTTTAATATCTCCTCTTTGAAAATAGGGTTATTTAGAAACCTGTATGAAAGCCAAACTAGTGAAGTAACTTGCATAGGGACCCATCTTATAGTCAAGCCGGAAGATGGACTTTAAGGATATTTGGATATTTTTGAAATACAGGTTCAACCTGCTAAATTTGTGAACATACCAAATTACTAAAATTCAATTTATCTATCGCCTCTGATATCATCTTTGTTTCTAAAACTCAGACTAGAAAAATATCATGCATCATGAACAATTTTCATAAATCCTAGACATTTCCTCATGGCTTTCAAGTCAATCACAGACCTGGCCTAACCTTCTTAGTTACTGAACTTGAGAGATTATGACTCAAGGAAGCCTTGCTCTGTGCAGACATCAAAAAAAGAAGCTGTTGAAGAAAATTGGAATTTAGGTTACTTGATCTTCATGAGATTGAGATCTAATCCTTTCCTTTGCCAGAGTCAATGGACAGTTGTCTAAACTTCAACTTATTTTTAGAGTGATATATAGCAGAGATGTGAAACCCCATGAAAATATTTTTTTTTAAAAGACACAGAACTGAAACCTCATATCCAAAAGGAAGATGCTATTGTCATTTTCCCACTGCCTAAACTCAACTTTATAAAGGCAAAGAGGACACCAGTAGACTATTATAGCATCAGATATTGGAAACTATTTTTCTCTAATGATGTCAATAAAATTAAACCAAAAACATACATATAATAATCATTATCAATTAAGTATATGACAGTTTAGTTTAAAATGACTTTGACTTTATAATAATACATATATAGAAGACCTTGAATAGGACATTTAAAAAGCACCAGAAACAATATAAGTAACTGGTGTAAGGGGAATTGCCTTTGAGACTTGATGGTTTTTGATAGTGATTAAAACATATTAGTTAATAATTTCGAGTCTTTATATGGGAGGCTCTGTGAATCATTATTTCATACAAACCTCAGACAAATCCCATATGGCAGGTATTTTGCCATATGGCAGGTAATATTTCCATGCCCCATTTATAAATGAGGAAAATGAGGATGAGAAAGATTTTTTAAATTGCCCAAGTTCTCAGATGAGACATGATAGAGGTAGTGCTGGAACCAGATCTCACAGAAGGGCCTGAGACATAGACGGGCCTATGACACTATAATGTAATACTTCATATATAAGGAACTTATTTATTATCATTTGTTTCAGCTATATTAAACTTAAAAATTGATATATGTAATATTTTCCCCAGAAATCATTTCCTTGACAATCTTAAAAAGTCATAAAACAATCAATTTAAAAGAAACTTAGTTTGCAGGGGGAGAAAAACTAATTGATGAGAGATAAAGGATATAAAAAATATAGAATCCAGGGCAACTAACTATATAATATTTAGTTGCTCTAGATCTTTAGCTTTACACTAATAAAATGTCTATCCAAAGAAAATGTTGCTTAATTTAGGATTTGAAACTTTAAAAATAAGTATTATTTTGTTATAGTATATTGTATTGTTGTCATAGTTTTCATTCATAATCCATGTTGTACTTTTAAAAGTCCCAAACCTCATAAGATCTTAATAATAAATAAGTAAATAAGTAACCAAAAAATAAATAGGTAAATAAATAGGTTAAACAAAGTTTAAAGTACTTTCTTTCTAATTAATTGGAAAAATAAATCATAGCTGCATTTCCATGTAAGGTTATGCGGAATTATAAACAAATTAACTGGTTTTAAGACAATCATGGATGAAAAGAAACTTGATTTTGAAGAGAAATAAAAACCAACAGGAAAAACATTCAAAACTAAAAATATTTTAAGATTTCCATATGGAGAAAGAACTGAATAAGCAGAGTGAGATTATAACTTGCCGTAGGAAAGTTGTGAACAGGGTATGCTAAACTGAAATGTACCTGGAACCAGGTTCTTGAATTTCTTGAGCTTATTCAAGAATCCAAAGCAGAAAAGAAACATAACCTCTGCACTTAAGCTAATTCAGAAAATTCAGTATTTGTGACTGTGCCGTAGAGAGAAGGAAGCATTTCTTAAGGAAACTATGAAATCCAGGCAATTCATTCAAGAAAAAATCAGATTATTGTAATGGCAATGATGATCAAAACATTTAAAAAACAAAATGTAGATTAAACAGCTGTGGACATAGTGCCTTAGAACTGATAGTAATCATTATATGTAAGAATGGCAATAAAGGAGCACCTGGGTGGGTCAGTTGGTTGAGCGACCACCTCTTGATCTCAGCTTGGGTCTTGATCTTGGGGTCATAAGTTTGAGCTCTACACCCCTTTCTTACAGTAGAAAAAAATAATTAAAAATTTTAAAAAAGAATGGCAATAAAGAAAAAGATGTACTCAGAAGATAAGGTGGTGACTCAGGCAGTTTGATAATGTCTAAAATTTTTTTTTAGGAAAAATAGATTCTCATGGCACAAACATTTTGAACAATGGACACAATCTGTATCTAGCAAGTAAAAAATTATCTAAAAGGTAAAAAGTCACTGAAATATTAAATTGAAATCTATGTGAATTTCCAAGAACTTTGAAAAATTCACAGATATTGTTTTAAAAGAAACTTATTGATGCCAACATTTTAAAGTTTAAAATAATTTCTCTGTACAGCCTAAAAGTGATTCCTTAGAAAGCAGTTGTATTGTTGAAGAAACAGTTGTTGAAATTAAGTGATATTTTCCAGTTCACATTTGTATGATTTCAAATAAAAGTAAATTCATCACTCTATATTTAAAAATGGAATGTCTATCCATCTTTCTATTTATATTTCAGTAGATTAATTGAAAGATGTTTGAGCAATATTTACCCAAAGTTGTTAACACAGGTTCTTATCAGAGTTAGGATGATTTTATTTTTACTTTTCTGTACTACTTGAATTATCATGAATATGTATTACATCTGTCTAAACAATTTACAATTTTCAATATAAAATAAGTAAAATGAAATTGTTAGGAATTCTATAAAATGAGCCCATTACAATGAAATACTTTATAAGGAAATGTGAGGTTTATCTGTTCTCAAAGTATTGAACCAATTATCCATATATTTAATACAAGAATGCCCTTGCCAAAACAATGAAGCATAAAAGCAGAAATATTGGTCACCGTCAGAATAATTTATATTGATTATCTTCATGAAACATAAACTTGGGTTTTGTATATATACCTGCTGCTATAAACCATAACAAGTCTCATTATAGATAATATAGTCAACTCATCCATGTGTATGATGCTTGATCATGCAGCAAATCTACCACACTCTCTAAAACTATGGACATTCATTAGTTACATTCTGACATAAGCCTTTTGCCAAAATGCCAAGTAGCTACTTTATTTAAGTATAAATTGAATGACTCTTTATCCACTCTAGACTCCACACTCTAAAGAGAAAGGATGCAAAGATTCTATCATCCCTTATTATAGACATTGTTCCACCATTGGTATCTGTTGTGTGATCATTTATTCTATTAATGATCCTACACGTTTCCATCGGAGTCAATTGGATGAATAACGAACTACTATTTTAACAAGGTCATTCTCCCATTACTGAGTGCCTTAGCCTCATTAATGATAATGGGAGGGAGGGCTGCTGGCCCCCGTCAGCATGAAATAGGCTTAGTGGGAAACATTCAAACATCAACAAGAAAATTACAGCTTTTTAAAAGTTATTATTAAAGAATGCATTCTCTCTAAGAAGCAAAAGTCAAAGCAATTAAATGGCCTGTTTTTATTGGTGATCAAAATATACATATTCACTGGATGGTACTATATTCAAGAGTTCAAAATAAATTGTGTAGCTCTTTTATTTTTATTGCTGCCTGTGTGATACAGGGGAAGGAGGAAATGTTTCCTTTGCCTCCATCTTCCAACCCTATTTATGTTTTTGCTTTTTAATTCAAGGTTGTATATTTTGAGTCTTAAGATACTATTAAACTTGGGTGTGCTTTGTTTCTGGCCTAAGGCTCTTCTGTGTAAGTGTCTTATTTTTAAGTGTAGATGTGAATTGAACAGACACAGATGGGGGTTAATGGATTGCAAGTCCTCATTGTGTGAAAATGAAAGCTTCTTTTAATAAGGTGCCTATTAAACATTTGCCAGTTGCTGCATGTTTATGATAATTCAACTGAGCTGAATGTTAATTTTACCTTAGAAGTTTAAAGCACTGGTTCTCAAACAAAATACATTAGAATTACCTGGGGTGTTTGTTCTACTTCTAGGCCTCAAGTTCAGTGATTTTGATTTTTAGTGGGGTCTGAGATCAAGAAAACTTAAAGTACCTCAAAGTAATTCGGCCATTTCCCTAGAAGGTCTGCTTATTTATGGTGGGGTAAAACATCCTTCAGAGTTAAAAAACTAATGGCAATTTTGAAAAGAGTAGAGACCCAACAGAATACTTAAAGGAGGAAGGGGTCTATGACCAATAGGTCATCATAGAGCCCAAATCAGCCTGATGAACAGCTGTCCACTCCTCTCTGCTATTTCAGAGAAACATCAACATTTGAACTGACAGATGCATCTAGACAAGAGGTTATCAGAGACTAGTACCCAAAAGAATCTCCATGGGAGGGTCTTGAAAATAAAGAAATTCTAAGTTTGTGTGTCTGAATAGGCACCTGATAATCCAAAATTTAACAGACATCCCCAGGTAATTCTGATGGTGATGATCCATACCTCGGAAAATATTTAGGAAAGCTGTTGGTATGTTAGTAATACCCAGGCAGTTCATAGACTAACAGACCCCATTCTGCTGTCACTCCTCAAGCCTGTTGAGTTCATTATCCTTCATGATTGCTGTCTGTGTACTTCTTCATGGATATAGGCTATCACAGTCTTGTCCGTCATCTTCCTCACTTGACCATCTATTCTAGGTAATCTAGGCTTCAGTAATCCTGTGGGTCCAACCATCTCCTTCAACTCTCAAGTTGGGAATCTCAGTAATATTAGCATAAGCTTAATTTGTAAAAATAAATGTAAACTTGGCCCAATGATTAAAGAATTACTCTGAACCATATTTATTAAGACATGTCAGGTTTGAGGTTGGAGATGGGTATAGGAGGAATGTCAGTAAATAAGGAGGAAGAGAAGAATCACTAAAATGCATTCAGTGCTTGTTATCTAGGTACTGCATTATGATATTTAGATACTTTCATTCTAAAAGAAAACCCTATTAGGTTGTCTTTACCTATCTACCTATCTATCTATCATGTATCTATCTATCTATCTAGCTAGTTAGCTATCATCTATCTATCATCTATCTATAATAGTATTTATATTAAATATAGTATTTTATATTATAATATTAAAAGTAAAGATTTAAAGCTTAGATTGATAAAGTAATTTTATAGAGTAGTAAGTTAAGATGTGGGAAAACGAATTTGAAGTCAGGTTAGTTTGATACAAGAGTGATTTTATAAAAAGTATGAGAGTCTTAAGAAGATATCAAATTCTAAGGAGATAAATTTTAGTCTCCACAACAGAGAAATTAGTTTAACTACAGCAGAGTATAAAATTGAAAGAGTATTATAGCAAAAGAGATTCGGCTTTAACATTAAAATAATATATTTTGGAACATTGTACCTACAAACATGGTGATGGAAATCTAGAATAATGATACTCTTTGATATTTTACCTGTACTTACTTATATGCTTTGGAATTAGATGCAACCCTACCAAGATCTTTACTGACAAGCATCTTTCACACCGTGTGATGAAATTTTACTTTCAAGTAAGAAAGAAGAAAAAGGCAGTGAAACTCAAAACATATCTAACCACTGCTAAGTAAGCCTTCCATAAAGCCAGAAAAAGCAGTGCAGTTCCAAAGGTAAAGTAGAATTGCTCCCTTATTTAGCTCAGAAGGGAATTCAGCTTTATAGGAAATACTTTCAGAATCTCCTTGTGAATTTCCTTGTGAACTCCAGAACCCAAACTTTATGACATTTCCTTGATATATTTTCCTTCTTTTTCAAGGTCAGCTATTTTGAACTCAGTCAAACCCAAAATGGATGATGAATGCATACAATATGTGATGTTTGCTGATTGAATCTTTTCTGATTTGATCGAAGTGTAATTTTACATAAAATGAATCATTAAATAGTCTAATTTTAATCTACTTAAATTTAACAAAATTTACTTGGAATTTTTCCTGGCATCTCTGACAACCAAGGTTAAACATTAATAAAGTATTTCTTCTACCTTATACATAGTGTGTTATACTGTTTAGTTTAGAAGCTGAAAACCACCTACAGATAGTGATGAGTTGATTTTTAATTATCTTTTGTCAAAATGATGATTCATTGTAGTTTAGGTAAGAGAATGATGATTTGTGTCTGATGATATTTGCCAAATTATTTGCCAAAAAATTCTGTCACAACTTCCAGTCTTTCTAATGTTTCTCCTCTACATACTTAACTTTTTCTTTGTAAATAACTCACCTCTCTATTTTTCTCTTCACTCAAGCAACTCAATAACTCTACTATTGTATGAAGCTTTCCTAAATTGATGGAAAAAGATTTACTGTTAAATCATGAAGGGGAAATCTCCATGATTTAATTCACAAACTGTAGCCTTGTTAGTAAACTAAGGTAGACTTGTGTGGTTTTTTTTAAAGATTTTATTTATTTATTTGTCAGAGAGACTGAGCACAAGCAAGGGGGGAGTGGCAGGCAGACGGAGAAGCAGGCTGCTGAGCAAGGAGCCCGATGCGGGACTCAGTCCCAGGGTCCTGTGATTATGACTTGAGCCGAAGCCAGATGCTTACTGACTGAGCCACCCAGGCATCCCTAGATTTGTACATATTATTCTGGAATATGATTTCCTCTGAAAATTATGAAATGTCAAATGTTTCAAAATACAGATAAACGTAAGTTTACTATGACTTCCTAACGATCTTTAGATTTATAAACGAGTACAATGGGCTCATAGAGTAATAGAGAAATAAAATTAGGTTTATTCAAAATTTTTAAAGATTTATTTATTTATTTTAGAGAGAGAGGAAGGGGCAGGGGGAGGAGAGGGAAGGGAGAAGGGGAGAGAAACCCAAGCAGACTCTACACAGAGTGTAGAGCCTGACCTGGGGCTCGATCTCATTACCCTGAGATCACAACCTGAGCTGAAATCAAGAATCAGATGCTTAACCAACTGCACCACCCAGGCACCCATTATTTAATTTTTTAAATGCATTTTCTTGTTGTTCTTTGGAATAAAACACATAAAATAAGTCATAAAATATACTTACAAATAGTTAGACATATTCAAGAAAAAGAACCCAAAATAAAAAAATAAAATAAAATAAATCTATTGGATCTTATTGTATATGGAGGGTTAGTAATTCAACTTTTTTTTTTTTTTTTACTAATTCAATACTTATGCCTTTTGAACACGCATTTAGTTTATTGCTTATGTTAGGAAGGAAAACTTTTCCTTTCTTTCCTTCTAGGTCCTTTGGTCTAATAATTAAATTGACATAAGACAATTAACAGAAGACAAATTTAATTTTGTATGTATGGGAGCTCATAGAAATATGAGACTCAAAGAAGTGATGAAAGCAGGCAGTTTTTATACCTTTTAGACAAAGGAAAAATAAATTTGTAAAGACTTAAAAAAGTTTGGGCTTGGGTTAATAACTTAGTGAAGAATAGCAAGTTTTGTTTATATAGCCTTCTCAGTTCTAAATTATCTATCTCTAGTGATAAGGATGTTTCTCTACCCCCTGGTAGAGAGGGGTACGGTCTCTTCAGGGAGGGTGCCCTTCACATGGAAGATTTATTTCCTGCCTTCATGGGGACTGGGAGGGTCATAGTGGCCTTCTTGCATGGACTATTTCCTCAGTAACTTTAATTTAAGTAACCCGTAAGCCAGAGTGGTATATTTTGGGGTGGCATATTCTGCCCTCCCTCACTTAATATTTCTGCTTCTTATTTAAGAGGGATTTGAGGAAGATAGGTAGAGAGTATATTCTGATAATTTGGGGGGGGTCTGTTTTGCACATAAATCATAAAAATTGAAAGAGAGAAAGAGAAAAGGATAATTGTTAGATTGGCTGGAGAATAGAGGAGCAATATGATTTCCTCTTTAACTTGAATTCTTGGCAGGTAATTTGTTGTCGGAACTTTTGTACTGATACTTAAAGACAGAACATAAATCTATGGAATTGTGTCATAAAGTACTTTGGTCATGCAAAACAGAATGGAGTCTGATACTTTTTATTGATAATCTTAAGTTTCTCAACAGTAGTGATATTTCCTGCCAAAACAAATTTACCTAGCGGACTCCTGGGTGGCTCAGTCGTTAAGCGTCTGCCTTCGGCTCAGGTCATGATCCCAGAGTCCTGGGATCGAGTCCCGCATCGGGCTCCCTGCTCGGCGGGAAGCCTGCTTCTCCCTCTCCCACTGCTTGTGTTTCTGCTCTTGCTCTCTCTGTCAAATAAATAAATAAAATCTTTAAAAAAAAAAAACAGGGGCGCCTGAGTGGCTCAGTCGTTAAGCGTCTGCCTTCGGCTCAGGTCATGATCCCAGGGTCCTGGGATCCAGCCCCGCATCGGGCTCCCTGCTCCGCAGGAAGCCTGCTTCTCCCTCTCCCACTCCTTCTGCTTGTGTTCCCCCTTTCACTTTGTCTCTCTCTGTCAAATAAATAAATAAAATCTTAAAAAAAAAAAAAAAAAACAAATTTACCTAGCATAGAGCTTATGACTCATAATGGTTCTAAGCACCAGCCTGGCAGTAAGCTTGAAAGATTTGATAGACAGCAGTGCCGACAGCTGTGTACTTTTTTTTAACTTGAATTACCCGAGACATTTAGATGTAGTATTACTACTACTACTACTACTAATAATGATAAATGAAGTTATTCCTACATCAAACACCTCTTCATTGATAGTGGGCATTGATTTCAGCAAAAGACTTCAGAGATTTGATAAATCAATCGCCTGGCCTAGGGATGCAAGGTTAGCTCTGACTATGACTCCAATTGGGTACTTAAAAGATATCCAGAGTTATTTATAGAAAAAATAAATCAAGTCACACTAACAAATACTTCCTCATTTTACAGGGAAACTAGAAGGACTTTACTGCCACAGCTTACCCATAACTGAAATACCCAAACACTGCCCTGTCTTTGCTTTGGACTGATTTTACTACTATTGGAGAACTTTTCTGCTGCAAATGGCTACTAGAAGAACAACCTATTTAACAGATGTCAGTCATGCCTGTTTTCTGGTAGACTTTTGAATTAAATCAGGCAGGAAGCATTTATAAAAAGCCTACAGTAGCATTACTCTGAATATATCAGTAAAACTAATGGAGACTTAAAGCAGGGCAATAGGGAATGGCACACAAATTAAAATAACTACCACAAAATAGGGACATTTTAAATACTAATGGAATACACATATTTATTTTGCTTGAAAATGGGAGAGAAGAAAAGAATATGGTGCAAATTCAGTGAGCCTCTGTTCTAATGCTTAGCAAGCTAAAAATATGGGATGAGAAAATAAGATTTTGGCTATGAGATGGAACAGTAGAATAATTTTAGCTCTCTGGACACTGCCTGGTGAGGACAGGACTTGGTAAGTTTTGGGTATGTGTTTGTTTGAACCCCCATCTTATTCATGTTTAAATCTCTATCACCTAGCATGGAGTGGCACCTAGTTAGAATATGTCAGGAATTCACAGTGACCTCTGCTTTTGAATTTTCCTTATCAAACGCAGGACTTAAAGCTGAAATTCGTCTTCAGAAGTTAATCTCTGAGCAACAAGTTTAAATTACTTTAAACTGCTTTCTTTTTAACAATGGGAAAGTATACTTCTAGGGTTATCTATCTTTTGGGGCTTAGTTGCTTCAACATTATTTCTTCTTGAAAAGGTCAAAGTAAGGACAGTCTCATCTACTGAATGGAAAAATTAGGAAGATAAAACAAATTATTCTCTCATGGTTGAATCACCTGGCTTTGTCAGACTCACAGAGGATCAAGTTTAGTTGATACAGAAGTGGAAAGATCTTAGGGCAGAGAAAATACTACAAAATGTGATACCCCAAGTTTTTCTCTGGGTGACTATGATTGGGAAATACCAAGTTTCATTAAGAGTAATAACAGAAATGTTACTTGTTTGTGTCAGTAGGGGAGGCAAAACTTTACCTCTACTCTCTTAGGGTCTCTGGGTGGACTTGAGAATTAAATTGACATAAGAGATTTACCGGAGAAAAGCATACAGATTTTTACATGTACGTGGGAACCCCCATGGGAAAATGAAGACCCAAAGAAGGGGCTAGGCCTGTGTTTATGTATTAGGTTGAACAAAGGAAAAGTAACTAAAATATATGGGGAGATGAAAGGAAAATGAATCATTTTAAGGTCTGTTTTACAGATTTCCCTTAGCCTTGACTCCTTGTCTTTGGTGATAGGATGTATGTTTCCTTTTGATATAGGGAGAAAATCTTTCACATGGGAGTTTCATCTCCTGCTTCCATGAAGAAAGGAAGGTGAGGGTACCTTTCTTGTAGTGGCTGTTTCTCAAGTGCCTTTAGTTCAAAATCCATTGGCCAAAGGGGCATATTTTGGGGTGACATATGCCACCCTTCCTGTCCTTTCTGTATAATGTTAGTTGGTTAAGTTCCAAGATGGCAGCAATCAGTGCTGAAGGCTCCATTTTTCACTAGTTATACATTGTAAAGCCATCTCTTTCAACCCTTTCCTTAACCTGTCATATTGTACAAATGAGCACATATGCTAATTGTGCAACTAAAAGTCCTTAAGGTTGATGGGGACAGGAGCAGACCGCATCACACCTCCTCCCCCATAGGTACTTCCAGGTGCAAGCACATAATCCCCCTGCTCACAGGCTCCTTAGATCATGCAAACACCAAACAGTGTGAATAAATGCTCAATGAGCACAGTCACATGTACAGATATTCTAGAATGACATTTGAGCTTCAACTGTGAATCTACTACTAGAAATAGATGAAGTTAGATAGTTTAGAAAGAGGACACTAAAAGGTAAACATTAAAATATCCCATTGCAATGCATTCCGTCCTGGATATCTTTATTCAGAAATATAACACAGATGAGCATATTTCCCTGAACATGATAATCACTAAATATATATGATTATTTAATGAATCCTATATATAATGACTCATGTACAATGACACAATTAGAAAGCCACCTATTGCTTGCATTCTTTTGGTTCAAAACTCTTTTAATAATGGTTTTCAAGCTGTGGATACTCTTTCTTTTAAAAAGTATGCCTAAAGTTTCATGATGCTACAAATTTCTTAGGAACTTTTCATAGGCCATGGACTCCAAGCTGAGGTCTCTTGATTTGGTCAAACTCTTATTTCACAGAGGAGCAAACAGAAACCTTGCTAGGTTACTTGGATGAAATAGCTGCTCTGGGGCATGATCCCCAAATTCATGAGGTTCAGTTTGTTGCTCTTCCTACCATACCATTCTCTCTCCCTCCATTTTATAGATGAAAGATGACTGAATAAAAGAATTCTGAGAATGCCCTAATAACAGAAGAAGTCACTCAAGGCTGCTATGCCCTAAAATAAGTATTTTTTTATTGATGGTTCATCTAATTTAATTGTCACAAATCATTCTCCTATAAGCAGAGCAATAACACACAACTCATCAGAATTTCCTGAACATCAGGCACTTAATTTAGAAACTGTGTCTATCACTATCTCACACACTTAACAGATACTTTTGCTGATAGTGGGAGATGGCAGGGCTATTTTAGGTTTTAATGGGCCTTATTTACTTGGTTTTGCAGTCTCACTCTATATCATATTCAACATATCAAAATTTATTCATATTGCATATTAAATAACATTAATGTATAACTGCATAAGAGTTGGTTTGTGGTACAAATGTCTGATAGATATAATATTACATTTGGTAAACATACAATTATATATTTATAAGGTTTAATATTATAATGCTTTTCCTGTTCTGAACCAAAGCCTTTTTTTTTCATATTTAAACATTTTTCTGAATCTGTGAACAGCAACTAGGCCTAGGCATGTGCTCAAACAACCAATACCTGAAGCTGTCATGACAGAGATGGCTGATAACTGGAAGGAATCTCCAAAGACTTTGCAATTAAGCATAGACTGACATCCAAAATCATTGATCATGAATATATAGAAGTGAGTATTTCCTTCTCCTCAAACATTGAATCCAAACAAGGTGATGACTTCAAAGATCAGCCTACAAAGGCCCCGGAGCTAAAGTTTGAGATAAGTTAGAGTCCTGAGCTAAGGACATATATTAGTCTGGGTTCTTCAGAGAAACAGAACCAGTAGGACTTGTAGAAGTTAGGAAGTCCCATGATCTGTCTGTATGCTGGAGACTCAAGAATGCTGGTGATATATTTCAATCTGGGTATGAAGGCCAGGGACACAAGGGAGCTGGTGGTATAAATTCTAGTCTGAGGGAAAAGAGGAGATGTTCCAATTAAGTAGGCAGGCAGCAGGCAAAAATGGGGCAACTTCTTCCTTTCTCTGCCTCTTTTTCTATTCAGGACCTCAGTGGATTGGATGAATGCCCATCCACAATGGGGAGGGCAATTTACTTCACAGAGTCCACTTCAAATGCTAACTTCATCTGAAAACACCACATGCACACCCAGAAATAGTGTTTAATCTGGGTACCTGGTGGCCAGTCGAGACAGAAACACTCATCACAGGGAGCAAATATAAAATGTAGGTAAATTGAATATACAACTAGTCTACTGGTTAAACACCCTAATCAGAGCATATTGAGGGCAGAGTCTATACGTATTCATCACCATCTTCATTGTTCATGGTAGTTAATATGTTGAGCAAATGCGATTCATTTGATACCGTGTTGATGAGTTTTAAAGCACTCAGTTCCAATCTCCTTTTCATGCTATGGATATTTGAGGATAACCAGAGTAACCAAATGCCTCAGGCTTGTTTCATTTAACATTGCCCCTACTTTACACTAAGACTACCAGTATCGTGCACCACCAGACTTAGAGAGAACACACACAAAACTATTGGAACCAGAAGAGGGCTGGGTGAGCAGACATGCAATTAAGAACAGTTATTGTTGCTCTGTTTTGAGACGGGGAAATTAGGCTGAGTGCAAGGTGACCCTCTTCCCTTAAACTGATTCTCTCATTCTTTCTTACTCTATAGTCATCCAGATAAAGACCACATTTCCCAGGTTCCCTTGCAGATGGGTGTGTCCTTGTGACTGAGTCCTTGCCAATGAAAAATAGCATAACCGGTAATGGTAACTTTCAACTTAATCAAAATGAAATTACTTGCTGAGGGCATTCTCTGTTTATTCTTCATAAAGCTTTGATAATGAATCAGGAAAGAACTCAAGTCTGACCATGTAGACACATGCATTGTGTTAGAGAGGATGGGATAATATTAAACTAGGAAAACCAAGGGCCTGGGTGATGTTATGGAGCAAAGCTTCTCCATCTGCCCAAACAAGGAAATGAAAAACATTTATTCTAAATCTACCCATTCCCTTTTTTTCATGAAATTATGATTATTTTCTCATCAAAATGTCTAAAAAATGTACTTTAAATTAATTTCTTTGGCATTTATAAGCAGATTGACAATGATATTTCTTTCACTTTATCTCTTGTATTACTTTTTCTTTGTATAATAATTATACAACAACATAAAAAATAGTAGGTATAATTTTTGAATATTATATGTGAGAAACTGTATTATATGTATTAACTTGTTTAATTTTCATAATCCTATGTGAGAGATACTATTATCATCTTCATTTTACATATGAGTAAATTAAGACACAAATAGTTTTTAATTTTATTTTGAGAGAGAGAGAGCATGCACACAAGCGGGATGTGGGGGAGGGCAAAGGGAGAGGGAGAGAGAGAATCTTAAGCAGACTCTTTGCTGAGTGCAGAGCCCAATGTGGGGTAAATCTCACAACCCTGAGATCATGACCTGAGTCGAAATCAAGAGTTGAATGCTTAACTGACTGAGCTGCCTGGATGCCCCTGGTCACAGAGAATTTGAGTAAATTTCCAATGGTCATTCAGTTTTAAAAAAGAATGGAGCTAAGAACCAGATTGCTTAATTCAAAATCCAAGCTCTTATATTTTTAAATTCCTTTATTTATAAATTGAATCACTGAGAATTTGCTCAACCTCTTTGTCAAAGGACCCATTCCAATTTAAAAGACTGGTATAGAATCATTTTATTCATTGGGTTTACATGATCTGAAAACAAGACAAAACACCTATTTAGGCATTGAGATATCTAAATATCCATCCTGATATGAAAGCAGAATTTCTCTGTGTCACTTCAGAAACCAGAGTATAACAAATAGTAAACTGAGTGGAAAGAAGGTTAGTAATGAAGCACTCTAATGAATGGTGCTACCAGGAAGGACATGCCTTGTCTCAAAGCTGTGTGTTACTCTTCACTGTACTTATTTAAAAATAATATGAATGTCTGGCAAAGACTTTGAATAAAGTATCATTAACCAAAGAAAATATAGGACTGAACTTTCATTATGCTGATTTCATAAACATTAACTTATAATTGTTGTCTGATCTTCTATGAATGGGCAGATATTATCAACCTGTAAGTATACACCACTCTCAGCTTTGCACCAGAGAAAGGGAGCTCTATCTTGGCTGGTTCAGTTGTGTTTTCCTCCCCTGAACTATATATATATTTGGAATAGTTTCTTTCTGGGAGATGGATTTAGTTAAGGTTTCATCTTTTCTTTTTTTACTAATATCTAGGCTTTCTATTTAAAGCTATATTTCTTTAATCTTACACTGTGTGTGTGTGTGTGTATGTGTGTGAGAGAGAGAGAGATAATATATCATCTTCTATTAATGTATGCATGATTCATTTAGATAATTCAGAATTTCTTAATTAAGATACCAATAGATCAGAATTTCTATCCTTGAATTTTATATTTATTTGGAAAAAAAATGTTTGTTTGCAACATTGTCCAATTGTCATACTACATTTTAAATCAGAGGCATTTTCTACCATTTCATGTGCCTTGAATATGGCAGATATCAGAAGAGCTTAAACTTGTCATTGTGGAACTTACACATGCACCAAAATGATTTTTTTTACAATCAGTTTTAGCTTAAAACCCAAGGTTTATTTCCGTTTATTCCTTTGGCTGATAAACATGTAGTTGCATGTAGCATATCCATGTCCTCATATCAGATCTCTTTCCACTGTATATAAATGTGAGATAATTGAAGAATAAGTGTTGGGAACATATACACTCATTAGTATTCTCATTTTGTAATATATAGCAATTGTTTGGTTCTGCCTCTGAATAAGCATGTAGTCTCAGAGCATATAAATGACGGTAAGGGATTTTATAATATTTTAAGCCCATGGGAAGTCAGTGACACAAAAAGCTAGTTTTCATTATCTTATTGAAAGTTTAATATCAGCTGAAATAAATTTTATAAAATTATTTATTTATAGATGGGCATTTCTATCATAGTCAAAAGATAAAGTGGAGACAATAGCATAATTCACACATTTGTTTTCCAAAATGTCTCCCCTCCTTTTTCAAAAAATTATTAGCTTCCTATGAAAAATCTCATTAAGTTAAACCATAAAGTATAAAGAAAGCACAATCAATCAGTGAGGTCATTTGAACTTTGCTCTGATCTCCACGTGTATTATTGACCACTCAAACCACAGAAGTCTATTTTCCAATCAAAGGTTGAAGGCAAGTGAAAGGAAGTAAGGATGAGGATCAAAGAGTACTGAAGATGAGTTCCGCTTTTCTCTAGATCTTTCAAAATGTGAATTGTGTTCAACGTTTCCCAGTTAGGTGGATGGGTACCCTTGCCAAAATAGCAGCATCCACAGCAACAACAATAGCACATTGTTGCTCTGAATTTTCTGTTGCTTGCTCGCAGGAGAACCAAGTTTGTTTGTTACCCTCCTCTTCATCCACATTTCCCCAGCCATGAATTGTAAAGCTTCAATTATTTCAGCAAATAAGTTTCATCTCATTATTGAGAAAGATATCTAGTTTTCATATGTTTTCTTATATTTCAAAAAGTCATGCTTTTTTTTTTTTTACCTAAAATACTTTTGCACAAACTAAAGTTTATTTCATTCTAATGTCTTTTGTCAGGTTGATCTGATCAAGTAAAAAATTAATAGCCCAGGGGATGCCTGGGTGGCTCAGTTGGTTAAGCAACTGCCTTCGGCTCAGGTCATGATCCTGGAGTCCTGGGATCGAGTCCCACATCGGGCTCCCTGCTTGGCGGGGAGTCTGCTTCTCCCTCTGACCCTCCCCCCTCTCATGCTCTCTCTCTCTCATTCTCTCTCTCAAATAAATAAATAAAAATATTTAAAAAAAATAATAGCCCAAAGCAATCAATCTTTTTTAGGACTTTAATAGTAGTGCATATGAGTTATAACTATGTAGCTCCACTGCTTAGCTTTATTAACTCATGTGAATTCTTCATTAATTTTGATATAATTATTTATTGTGGCATTATTATGCCATGATAAATAAATGACTTACATAGTTTAAATCTGGATTATGGTCTCTTAATAAAAAGAGAATTGATAACTTTTGGATGGCAGGTTTTCCTTTAAAATTTTTTAAATGTACATTTAAATTTTTAATAAATGGCTTTGTTTGTTCATGCTTCCTGCCTAAGCATTTGTCAAAATTCCTTCAGTGGAATTTAATAAATTTGTGATAAGCCTTATTGATTGTGTGAGATTTTAGCTCTGTTCATCACACTAAGTCAGAGTGGAGTCTCAAGTAAGAAATATTTGTTGGGGGAGAAAGTTCATTTTCAAAGAGATATTCCACAAATTGATTCAAAAGTACTTGCCTTTGTGCATAAACTGTTCATGTTAGTGGTAATGTGCAAAATATCTGTCTACTTACAACCTGTTTTAATTTAATATTTTGTATTCTCAGATAAATGGACCAGGTATCTCATTTAGAACATTGTTTTGAGAAACATCCTTAAAAAACAAATCAGATAAAGGGTACTAATATTTAAGAACATTAGAAACCCAAGAGATTTTCTCAGCCTGGTCACCACAAAGAAATCACTAGTTTCATAGTACTGAGTAAGAAGTAGATTGCAAAAGGGGTAAATTCCTCAATCCTACTTAGTGGCCCTGGAGATTCTCCCTAATGTTTGTCCACAAAACCACAGCAAGCAATCTTTCCTATCTTGGTTCTATAGAATATAATATGTGGTATTAAAACTATTCTGTTCAACAGGTAAAATTTCTAGGGATATTCATAAGCACCTTTATTTTTATTTCCCATCATTCTTTAAAATCAGTTTAGTGAGGCTGGCTCTTCCCTTGACCCTAGATGTGAACTCAGGCAATCCCATTCAAATTTTGGACTATATTTATGTAACAGTATCTTAAATCTTTAATTACCAAATGCAGTTCCGCATAGTAATCAAATCTCTGAAATTTTCTTTTTGCTCTCCTTCAACTCAGGCCTAATGTAGATAGGAAGTATGACCTATATGTCTACACCCCCCCAAAATTCATATATAGAAATCCTAATGCCCAATATGTTGGTATTAGGAGGTGGAAACTGGGGGTGATGAGGTATGAGGGTGGAACCCTTGAGAATGGGATTAATGCTTTTATAAAAGAGATCCCACAGAGCTCCTTAGCCCTTTCCACCACATGAGGACACAACGAGAAGATGCCAGGTATGAACCAGGAAGAGGACCTTCACTAGAAAGCAGCCATGCTGGAATCTTGATGTTAAATTTCCCAGCTTTCAGACCTGCAAGAAATACATTTCTGTTGTTTATCAGCTACCCAGTGTGTGGTATTTTGTTGTAGCAGTCTGAAGACTAAACAGGATAGGTAAGGGAATAGAAATTATTAACCATTGTTTCATGTGAAAAGCTAGCTTTGCCATACTGCTCTCTGGGTATTTAATGCTGACTTTCCATCATGAGTCTTTCATGGTTTTTTCAGAGTCTCCATCATGGTTTAGGATCTGTAAGCTCTCAGATGATTAGGGTAAATGAATCTCTATTCCACCTGTCACAATCTCCTCCTCTGGCCCAAGGTTTCCCTTGATGCCTGTTTAGTTTTATTTGCCAATCCAGAGTCCTTCTTTGAGAAAGCCTAAGATGGTTCTAAAGCAAACATGTCTCTCATAAAGGTACATTTTTTATCCATGAAAAACTACTGCATCCTTTTCCCTAAGAAATTGCTCAATGAAGCAGCAATCTTCCCTTTGTTCCATCAGTAGAACAGCTGGCTGTCCAGTCTCTTGTCCTTTGCTTTCCCAGTTGTCTAGATATCAGTTAAAAATGTTGTACTGCTCTTTGAGTAGCCTCACTGCATTTTAACAAAGTGAGTTTAGTAGGAAGGATGGGGATTCCATGGGGTGATAAGACTAAACACTCTAATAACTCTCTCTGAAGCCTGAAAACATTCCTGTTCAAATCAAGAGATTTAAGAGTCTCATAAATTTTATTTTTTTTAAGCACTGCCTTTTCCATTCCTTTGTTTGGTCTAGCATCTACATTTGAATGCAGTATCTATTATTTGTGATTCTTTTGTAGATGCTTTCCTTTTATCATCATAGAATATTATACATTGATGGTAAAGACGAATTCTTTTACTTTCTCCCTGTAATAGGTTGAATTGTGTTCTGCTAAAAGACATACTGAAGTCTTAACCCCTGGTATGGGTGAGTGTGATCTTATTTGCATTAAATGTTATTGTGCATGTAATTGAGTTGAAATGCTGTCATATTAGAATAGGTGGGTCCTTAATCCAATATGACTGAGTTCCCTATAAGAGAAGAGACACAGAGACAGACACACACAGAGAGGAGACCACCACTGCCCAGAGGGAAGATAGCCATGTGGCAATGGAATCAGAGGCTAGAGATTTGCAGCTGCAAGCAAGGAATGCCGAGGATTGCCAGGAATGACAAGAACTAGGAGAGAGAGCATGGCTCTGCCAACCTTTTGATTTTGAACTTGTAACTTCCAGAAGTGTATTCTAACCCACCCAATTTGTGGAAGTGTGCTTTCACATACCAGGAAGTTCAAACACACTCCTCTTAACTAAACATTTAACATATACATACACCAATGATGCCATCACCACAATCTCAGCTGTATGCCTATGCCCAAACTCATCAAGATGCACATGTGAAATGTGTGCAATTGTTTGCATATCTGCTAAACCTCAATAAAGCTAGAAAAATTGAAAGACATTAACGCATGTTATTACAGTTCCTCTAGAGTAGTGTACTACAGTGTTGAAATTTTGTATTTAACCATGTGTTGACCAATTATGAGGAGTAAGACTTGAAAGAAAAATATGTACATCACTCTGATTTCCAGCTCAATAACAGGGTATGCTAGCTGGTTGAGACTTTGGATAACTCTTTGGGCACAAAGTGAATTATTTAATTTTTCTTTTTGGTATGAGATGGTATGCTATATGTGGGATTATTTTTGAAAAGTAAATGTAGAGGAAGACGGGCTTGTGTAAATGTGTATGAGTTAGAGAATGGAATGTGAGGTCATCTATTTTTGCCCACCTGAGACTATTTCTTCTTTCTTCTAAGTAAAAGCATTCTAATTTTGCTTTAGATAACTTACCTGCCATTTTTCATTCTACATGTATCTTGCACTGGGCCCATTCTAGTTTGAGCTTTGAAGGTAGGAACATGATCCTAGGCCTGGCTAATCAGAGAACCATATCTCTGTGCCATAGAAATAGATTAAGAAATAATTACAGATCTAAAGCTGGGCAGATTGCATACCCTCAGACAATACTGATGATATTGGCTGGAAGTGGTGTTCTCTCAAAGCTTAAGTTGCTAAACTGTTGGGATGTAAATAATGGTGGCAAGCTTTGCATTTCCACAAATGGAGTCAATGTAGAAAACGGTATCACTGAGAAATAGTAAAGACAGGGTACTGAAAACAATGTTCAAACCTAAGACTCAATTATGCCTGAAACCTCATATTTCTGAGTTATAAAGCCAAAACCACATATGTTTTACTTTGCCTCTCCTTCTGTAACTATGGGTGAGCTATTTGTCTTCCTACCTCTGGTGAACCTCTACATATGTACTCCTCATGTGATGGGGTACAATGCCTGGTTTGTTGCTGGATAGACACTCTGAGTTAATGCCACAAATGGTTTGGCTTTAAAGTCCAATGTGATGGGAGTTATAGTCTGTTATCAAGCATTTCCTTGAGATTAACCGGGAATCCTCTATAAACTTTTTGTAAGTTAGAATTAAGAGAATTTTGAATTTTAAAGTTTACTAGAATTATTTTCTGAATGAAAGGAATATATGCCACATTTTTATACATGATGTTCCTGTACATTTTCTTTAATAATTTTGAAACTTTGAAATACCTAAAATGTTACCTCCATATTTTTTTAAGATTTTATGTATTTATTTGAGAGAGAGAGAGCAAGCACAAGAAGAGGGACGGGAAGAGGGAGAAGCAGACTCACTGCTAAGAAGGTAACCCTCCTCTGGACTCCATCCCAGGCCCCTGGGATCAGGACTTGAGCTGAAGGCAGACATTTAACCTACTGAGCCATCAGGTGCCCCACCTCCATATTTTTAATGTAAAATTCATGTAATCTCTTCATATATTTTAATTTGATTTACACAACGCCCCAATTTCATTCTGTTCATGTACCAAAATACAATAATAGTATTATCAGATTATCTCAAAGCATGAATTTATTCTCATATTTTAATTGTTTTTATATACATGAAAGTATTCATTTAAACGAAGATTTATTCAGGGAATAAATGTTAAAGACTTTCAACCTCCAAAACAATAGACTTATATATAAATAAGCCAGATGTCAGAAAAATAATTATTTCTTCAGAATCACAGTTACATACACATGCACACTCACATATTCAAACACATAGACTACTCCTTCTATCTTTACCACTTAGAATTTCTTTTAAATCTTAAGCAAGTGAATGTTTCTGTTTCCCTTAAAACATGGTTGTAAAGTTAATAGAATACAGATATTGCAACCAAAGAGCTTATAACTTTATACACTAAAATTAGACTTTTTTACATAGTGTATTTGAACTTTAAAATACCGCTTACCAGAAAGTGAAGACATACTAATGGTAGAAACAGTGTTTACGTATCAATATTTCAATGGCAGTGGCACAAGATTTATTTGGAATTTTTAATTTTATCCTTTTAATTTTTCTTACTTTAATTGAAAACATTAGGCAGCAGGTACCTTCATATCTTTTAATTATTTTTTTGTAAGACATATTTGTGCCTGCTTAATTGTACACACATTCCCAATGTCCAATTTTTTTTTGGCTTTAGATATTTGTTTGCAAGGAAGTCAATAAAAGTTGTACGGTCAAATTATAATGTTTATAGTCTAGAATGAGAAAGTCAGACATAATAAAGATTATGCGAGAGTTTTTGTTTTTTAGGATATAGATTTTTCTGATGCTTATATTTGGAGACTATTGCTGCAAAATTAAATAAGCCATAGCAGGTCAATATTTAAGGTAAATAGCTTTAAATCATTTGGCATAATTGGGTTTTAAGAACAGTAAAAATAATTAGATTTAGAATGCTTATGTGCATGGCTATTTAAAAGTCCGGCCCTAGTACAGCTAGCATTTTACTTTAAAACCCAATAAATTGAAAGAATTTTAATTCTTTGCTTTTATTTAGCTTGGTACACTTCATTCAAATAATTGATTTGAGCATATGGGAAAAATTGGCTCAATCCATTGACAAAATTAAGACATGTTTTGGGCATTTGAACCAGGAAGAAGAATGTACCAAACCAACAGAAATGGTTGTACTTTTGAAAGTTAAAGTATAAACTCCTCAAAATTGCTGACAAGTACTCCTTAAACACTATGGTGATTATCTCTGTATAACACTGGAAATTAGTAGTTCAACTAAGAAAATAGGTATTGAGTAAATTCAGTTAGTTCTAAAGTTTTATTGTGTTTGTTCTGAAGTGTAGTACCTTGTAATAACGGAATACACTTGAGTACTTGCAGTATTTGCCTGGCATTTTGTTAAGACTTGATGTATGTTCTCACCGTTCACATTATTTGGAGATGGACATGTTATTATCTCACTCTGCGATGCGTTCAGACTTCGCTGAAGTTTGGAAGACAGTGAATAGGTGAGGCAGGATTTGAAATCAGGAAAACTGTGTTCTTAATCACTATGGCGTTAATCACTATCTTACAATGTCATCCACCTTTCATAGGAAATTTAATATTGTAAGTAGTATAGAATGTTTTTCCTGACCTCAAGAAATATGTTATACATTTGAAGACTTTACAATAAATATAGTCTTATGAGGGTGGTTGGGAAAAATCTATTTCATGATATGAAAGGAGAGCAAACCTGGAGAGTAGGGATCCTCCTCTCCACAGGCTGATGTGCCCCAGAGGGCACAAACAAAGACTTGCCTAGAATGACTCATGAGCATTGCATTAGAACCTATTCTCCTGGTGAAGGAAATAGCCAAATTCACCTCTAGAAGGAGGTCAGATGAAGCTAGTCAAAGATTTGATCTCAATTCTTCAAATTTATAGCACTTCCCTCTGCTTCTTTCCAGTTCCCTTCTGCTTTAATAAAGCCAAAAATGTAGCTCTACATGGCATGGAATAAATGGGAAAACGTCATGGTAAACCTGAGATAGAAAGTAGAAAGGAAGAATGGAAGAAAAGCCAAAGGTGGAAGCAAGTGTAGTGATGGCACTTTAAGAATCACGAAATATCTCCTGTAAAACTATTCAATTTGACACATGTTTCCTGGTTGTCATACTACAGATTACTCTAACAAAAAAGTCATTCCAAAGGATCTGAATGCAACTTTTCAACTGAATACTCTTTTAGAGCCAACTTTGAGAATTCTTTTTAAGTGTAACTTTCTCATAAGCAAAGTGTCCAGCTTTTTGTAGTCATCTTATGCACATAGAAATTAAGTAACTAATTCCAGGCTCAATTACTCTTTTTCACGGACAAGTGCCCAATTTTACAAGAAATAGTTCCTAGCAGGTGAAAAGAGTATTTTTTAAGATAGTAGAGAGAAAATAATTTATTAGAAGTGTAAATTTATTAGAGGTATATTTTAGAGATATATAGAGGCTGGCCATCTTGAATATAAGCTAGATATTTAATGCCAAGTTGTTGTCATCAAATAATTTTTACCTATCACCAGAAAGTTCAGGAGCTGACATTTTATACAACTATGTGGAAATGCCACAGAAATTTCAGCATATTTCAGAAGGTAAATTTGAGGACCTCAGTTTCAGCTATCACATGAAGGACAATGCTATCAACGGAATGCTCCCCCCTCAAATTCTTATGTTGATGTCCTAACCACCACCATTATGGTATGAGGAGGTGGGGCCTGTTGTAGGTAATTATGTCAGGAATGGGATCAGTGACCTTATAGAGCAGACCCCAGAGATGTCCCTCCCCTCTTCCTCCATGTGGGGATACTCTGAGCCAGGGAGCCCCCTTCTATGAGCCAGGGAGCAAGCTCTCATCAGATACCAAATCTGTTGGCACCTTGACCTTGGACTGGCCATTCTCCAGAACTCTCAGAAATAAATTTTTGTTGTTTATAAGCCACCCAATTTTTGGTATTCTGTTGTAGCAGCCCAAATGGAGTAAGATAGTGACTTTGGTCTATGGTTTTCCACCATTAAATCCTAAGCCCCTGAGATAACTTGGATTTAATAAATAGTGTTCACAAATCCGTATAGTCTACAAGAGTCATAAGGTTTCATATTAAAATTTTAATTCTAGAAATGATGTATCAGCTTGTAAAACATTAGGTGCGTGTATCAAATTGGCATTTGATAATGATTAAGTGAAAAATTCCTCAGTCCTATTTGGTGTTTAGAATAAAATGCTAGTCTGTTTACAGGTCTTGTAGAGCAATAAAAAGGTAAGTTTTCCTTTGAAAAAACATTCAGTAGACCCCACAAAGCATATAGTATTATGCTTTCTGTAGCATCTGGGTAGTCTGTGTCAGCCTCAGTGTCCTCAGTATAAGTAATGGAAAATTAAGTGTGTGAACAAAACTTTGTAGGACCAGGCTATAAATTGTGGTATATCCATCAGGACAGTGGCTACCAGAAAGGTCCACATTTTGATGGCCAGATGGTTTTCCCCAAATATATCATAATTATTTCCTGTGAATCACTCTGTCACATTTGCTATGAAATATTGTTTATTTTTTTAATTATTTATTTATTTTAGAGAGTGAGAGCACAAGCAAGCTGGGGGAGGGGCAGAGGGGGAGAGAGAATACTGAAGCCAACTTCATGCTGAGCGCAGAGCCCAGTATGGGGCTCCATCCCAGGACCCGGAGATCACGACCTGAGCTGAAACCAAGAGTCAGCCGCTCAACTGATTGTGACACCCAGGCGCCCCTGAAATATTATTTTTTAATATCAAATGATATATCAAGACCTCAAAGTATTGGCCAGTTTTATTTTTCTTACGCATGGTTTTCTCTACCTTGAACACTTCTTTGTTAGACAAATTTTTGTCATTTTAAATTAAAATTCTAATATTATTTATCATGAAAATTGTGGTATGTCTCATAATTTAAAGAGAGCCACAATGTCTTGAATGTACTGAGAACCATTTTTTTTTTTAATTGGTTCTCAGTATCAATATATTTTTCTGGAACAACCTAGAGCAACATTCTCCACCAACAAAATATTCCCTTCTGATTTTTCCCATTAAATAAACTTTTCTACTTAAATCCAAAATCCATATAATAAAGTATCTTAGCTGACTTTTAAAAGGGATATGTAAAGTCTAAAATATTTTGTCACTTAATCAGTGAATGACTCAGAATTTCAAGTGTAAAACTAGGACTGATGCTATCTCAAATACATTTGATGTATTTAATGTACATTTCAAATACCCCAAAATATAGTATTTTCTGTTATATTCACAATTATTACAATTAAAAAGAAATTCCCTCCTCCCTCTCTCTCTCTCTCTCTATATATATATAGAAGGAGAAGGAACAAGAGAGAGAGAAGAGAGAGAGAGTTAATATAGACCAAAACCTTGAAGAATGAGAAGAGAGAAAATATGAAACAAATATATTGAGCTCTACTACTCCAAGGTGATTTTAACCTACATCCTCTTATTTGCCTTCATAAATACTCTATATATTAGGCATTATCATACACACTTTGCGGGTTGAAAAATGATACCAAAATAAGGGTAATTAATTAAGCAACAGAGGTAGGATACAAATTCTAGTCAAATATGTGATCTTTCTACTCTAGAAGGTCAGGTGACTGGAAATATTCCACTAAATGAATGAGCAGAGCTCCAGGCCCCAGCAGAGGGAAAAAAAATTCCACCTAGAAAAAAAAAAAAAAAAAAAAAAGTCTTTGGAAGAATCAATATCTCAACTGAATTTTAAAGGAAGAATATAATTTTGATAAGCAACATATACACAAAGAGGGCTTTGTAGATTAAAGTGAATAGTATGGGAAGAAAAATGAAGATAACAACATGTCTATTCTTTAGAGGAAGTCCAATGTGGTAGATGTAGCTTTGAGGTATCAGTAATCAGGTCAATCAAATAGGTGAGGTGGGGCCACTTCATGGAATCCTACGCTGAGGAAGAGTTTGAGGACTAGGAAAGAGAGTTCAAAATTATTGTGTATGCAAACATGGAAGAATTTTAGATGAAGATGATATAAACTTCTTCACAGAGAATCCTTTCATTGGGTCCCTTTTATGTTGGGGAGAGTTATCTGGCATATTGCCCCATGGGTAACAAGGATTTGATTTTTACAAAGTTGACATGGGTGGATTGTTGCAGCTAGTCTCTTAAGTCTGGAGATTGACTATAATAACCCCCGGCCCCCACCCTGGAGCCCCCACCCTACTCTACCTTCAGAGTCAGCAGCCATAGCAATTGTGTTTGCTCTATAAATTCAGGCTTTCTATTAAGGGGCTATTCAAGGGGATAGGCTCGGGTAGCCATTATAAACACATTTGGCTACATATCTAAATCTATACTCTTTGAAAAATCATATGAGTACTGACGTAGGCTTTCATATTGTCATTCTCCTTTGTCTTAACTTTCAGTTTATTCCAAACCCTGGGAGGGAAGAAGGTTCTTTTCTACTTCCCTTCATATCTCCAGTGATTTGAATTGCGTATCTTAGGAAGTTGACCCTATCAGGAGAATGGAACACACTTTAAAATATAAATAAATGACGGATAGTGAGATCATATGGAAGGCTACTGCACTAAGTAACTGTGAGGGTATAGAGAAATTAAAAGTTATAAAACACAATAAGAAATTGAATCAACAAGCATGTAGATAAGCAATCACATTTAAGAAATGAAGAACCAACTGCATTGAATTAAACAATATGGCTTTATAATTTATAAAGGTGCCCAAAAACCTTAACCAACTATGGGCCTGAATCATTGACATGGGATTCAATGAAAAAAAAAATATATAAGGGCAAAGAGTTTTTGTTATGTTTTGCTTTCCTTACAGGCAAAGAGACTTTGAAAAGAGAGAAAAAGTTGCCCACCTGAACTATTGTTGCAATTTAAGTTTGAATATCAAGTAATAATACCATGTAGGCACGATCTACCATATGCCTAGTTAAGTATTTTTATAAATAATTGGAGTAATTTACCCAAAACCATTTTAATGGATAATTCAAAGCCTATCCCTTACACACATGTTATCTGATTCTAGACATCAAGGAAACTAGAAAGGAGAATTAGATTAATTAACTAATTAGTTAATTAATGCCTCACACTTTCATATACATTTCTCTCCTGAAATTGATATTATAAGTCTCCCATCTTTACAGGACATTCAGTGAAGTTCATTGCTTCTGTTATGAGGGTAGTACATTATGAAAGTGTGATTAAACTGAGAGGTTCCGAAGAGAAATGGGATTAAATTTTATTTGGTCTGTGGTGCTGGGACTTTCTATGTGTTACTGCAACTAATCACAAAATGAGGCATTATTATTGCCATATTAAAGGTAATGAAAGAGCCTAAGAGTTATTAAATGAATTGCCCAAGTTCACAAGCTACTCTCTATATAGACAGACAAAAAGTACTGACTAGTAAGATGAGTGATCAGGTCATATCAGGCATTTCATTTAATTTCTTTATTCCTCTCATCTGTTAATATTGCATAACACTCACTTTCCTCTGAAACTTCAAACAAATTGTGTCAGAAAGATGAGCCTGAAGATCTCTATCAACTTGCCTCAACTAGAATTATGGAACTACTATCATCTGCCTAGAATTTGAGGCCAATTTTCAGTGATAGTTCATAATCATGAGAACCACATTAGAGATAATTTATTTTTCTTATGCCAACAATATCCCTTCCTCTCTGAAATCATAAAATTTAGAGATGAAAAGGACATTATAGATTTTCTAAACCTACTGCTAATCAAATATTTAACTTCCCCACGATATTCTTGTTCTTACCACCAGTGCTGAAAATATAACCACCTCAAGAATCCATTCCATATTCTTCAGTTAATGTCTTACTGAAACTCCTACTGCAGGCCCACTCACATGCATCTGTGCAATCAATCAGCCAGATAGGCCAGACGGGCCAATTCAGGACCAAAAAATACAATGTAGAAGAAACTTCTGACTGCGTAGAGACTGACAAGTTCACCGTGGAAGGTCCACATTGACACGGGGAGGTACATACAGTATACATATCTGAAAGACAAATCTATACCAGATCAGCTTCAGAAAAAAAGAAAGGCAAAATGAAATAGATTATCACCTGGCACTGAGACAAAACCCAATACAGCTCTGTATAAGCAGGGCTGGCTACATAATTTGTGGGTTGCAGTGCAAAATGAAAGTGCAGAGCCCCTTGTTCAAAAGCAAAAGTGCTGTAAAGGGTACTAAAATATAAAGCGTTTCCTTTTTTGGTTGGTCTCTCTCTTGACTTATCCAAGTATTTTCATTTGCTGTTTAATGTCATGCTAGGTAAATAACTTTTAAAATTATTTGCATGAATTTTTCCATTGTTCTTTATCATGTGCAGTGTTAGTTTTAAATACAAATGTAAGAGCATTTAACTCATTTGTGGAAACACCAAAATGACACAGTGGGTATTTTACAGCTCATTCCTGTGCCTCTGGCCAGCCAGAGCTAACACATCCACATTATACGCCAGGAGGTTCAGCAAAGGAAAAGAGGTTTTTGGCCAGGCACTGGGCCATCCCAAGGGGCGCTGCCCTGGGTATGGGAATGCCAGGATATGAGGACCCTCACAGTCACCCTGGATGCCCAACCCGTGACTGAAGTCACCCCTAAGTCAGGAGCTGGGACTCTGGTCACACCGATGCATAATCCTGGCTCGGTGGGGTGGGGGGCGGGGGGCGCTCTAGGGAGTTTAAGCCCGTCGTCTCCCTTCCCACAGCCCCGCCCACTGTCAACATTTGGCTTCTGGCTGCCCACCAGATGTGGCAGGAAGCGCCTGCTGTGGGTGGCGATGACTATCACCAGCCCCACCCAGAGACCCTCCAGAGCACAAGTGCCTGGCTCTGGACTCTGAACCAGGTCTTCTGAGTTGCTTTTACACTCAGGCCCCCACTGAGGTGTGAAGAGTGGCGGTAGAATGTGGGCTCCTTCCCCCATCACCCTGACTACCGTCGGATTGTTGCTCCGGGTAGAGGGAAACAGCAACAGCGAGCGGGGATCTGGGGTGCCCGAGAGTAGGGGACTGAGCAACTGAAAATCTGCACTGAGTGTCTGGCTTCAACTGAGGACTGTACATCAACTGAGACTTCATGCCTCCCCCACCCCCCTCAACCATATTTAATTGTGCCATGGAGATTCGCTTTCAAAGCACAAAGTCAAGGATAATAAGCATTTCAAGACAGTGACAACAGGGCATTCGGCGAAGCACTGGGTCCTTCTGAGCGTGGGGCCCTGGATATTGTCGGGTAATGTCTGATGTACACGCCTATAAGAGAAAGTCAACTCAAGGTGCTGGCAAGTGTCAGGGACCCCGGTTGAGAAATCAGACACCAGAAACTATTCATTTATGGCGAGATCTACTTCTCTCACTGTCTCTAAATGTGGTCATTAATATCTGAGCCAAGTCACCTGTCTTCATCTATACGTCCCTTATTTTGTCTAGTATAGGTTTGGGTACCAGGATACAGTTGTCAGAGCTCGGTTCACAGACGTGTATAAACATAATGACCTTTCCTGGTTTGAATACACATCATCTCTGCCTATGTAGCTGGTGGCTGTTTATCACAACAGTTTGCTAAGTAAATTGATTTTTTTTTAAAGAGTTTATTTATTTATTTGAGAGAGAGAGAATGAGAGACAGAGAGCACGAGAGGGAAGAGGGTCAGAGGGAGAAGCAGACTCCCCGCTGAACAGGGAGCCCGATACGGGACTGATCCCGGGACTCCAGGATCATGACCTGAGCCGAAGGCAGTCGCTTAACCAACTAAGCCACCCAGGCGCCCGTAAATTGATTTTTTTAATAAAGTTTTCACAAGGAATATTTAACCACTTTAAAACACAGACTATCTGCAAGCCTGTGAATACAAATATAGTACGATGTGTAAGTTGATTAAAATTATTTTAGGGCGCCTGGGTGGCTCAGTTGGTTGGGCGGCTGCCTTCGGCTCAGGTCATGATCCTGGAGTCCCTGGATCAAGTCCCGCATCGGGCTCCCTGCTCCGCAGGGAGTCTGCTTCTCCCTCTGACCCTCCCAACCCTCCCCCCTCTCATGTGTGCTCTCTCTCTCAAATAAATAAATAAAATCTTTAAAAAAAATAAATAAAAAATAAAATAAAATTATTTTACATCGCTTATTCACAATAGTGGTTTTAATTGGCCACATTTAATTTATTTTATGTATTTTAAGCCTACAATTTAGAAAATTTGTGAAAATGTAGGCAACAATAGTGTACTTTATTATGATTATATTCATTATCTTGTATATAAATTCACAAAGTAAAAAATGCCTCAAATTTAATTATTTGCCCTTAACAAGGTGAATTATCTAATGTCAAATGAAACGAATAAATACAGGCCTCTGAGATCACAAAACCACATACAAATCTTAATTGCATTTCATACAAAAAGTTAATTATTTTCTGTTGACATTGATAGTATACTCCCTCAGCTACTTCAAAGTATTTTTAAAAATCAGATGCTGTCAGAATTCTGCATTTGAAAAACAAAAGATGAGTTAACTACAGATTCAAAAGAAGAGAATAAACTCCAGTGTAGTAACTTATTTTTAACACCCAGAGACAAATGACAGAGAGCTTTGATTTTGTCTAGGCATGAATGAAGGTTTGAGGAAAGTAGCTTCCCCTGCCTAATTGGATGCCAAACACTCAAACAATGCCACTATGTTGTCCCTCTTCTGTGCATGTTGACTTTTATCTAGGAATGACTTCAGTGCCTTTCCCAAAGGCAAGTTACACCTTTTAGTGTGTTGAGTATTATTTTAGATCTCTCAAGGACTTAGGCTAAATTGTCTTTTTCTGTTCATCCCTGTAATAATTTTTCTGGTGAGATAGCATTTGTGTTATTTTTTAATTTCTTGGCGCCATGGGGTGCAAGTTGTCTGTGATTGCATGTGTCATGAATACCTCAAACAGGAAAGATTGTGCCTTGGAACAAGGGCCATGAAGAAACTTTCATTCCAGCATCACTCTGTTTAACAGAGATGAGCATAAAGGCTTAAAACTTTGGAGTGCCATCTGAAATGGAAATGCAAATGACCATTTTCAGCATCAGATCAATGAAAGGAAATATAAAATATGGAAAGAAGCTTTCCTGGTGACGATGGGTCTTACAGAAATATACAATGAAATGAACGTATCATTCCAAATGAACATTAAACCCTTGTGTGAAGTGATTTGATATGAAAAAAAAATGATGAATGTTATATAGTCCCTTATTCTGTAATTCTGTAATGGAAAGCAGTGGGAACCTCAATTTGTTTTTACCTTATTTTTAATCTACAAAAAGTATCGATTTCCTCCTTAAAGTTAAAAAAAAAGGCATCCTCTTCTGGAAAATTCAACAGTTTTAGAACCACAACATCTTATTTTTTTCTATACAAATATATATCCTAGTTTCAAAACCACTAATATCTTAATCTTACTATATTTAGATCTAAGCTATAGTTCTTATAAACCATTATAACAAAATATGTATGTCTATAGATTATATTCTTCTACCTTGAATGGGGCATTTTTACTAATATCCAGTGATGGATTTTCCTTGCAAACTTGCTGATAAATATTTGGGTTTTCAAATGGTCATTATAACATGTAATTCTCAAGCAATTAAGAGTTTGCCAATTATCTGTCACTTTGTGTAAGCTCTAAGAAAGCAGAATGATCTAAAACACAATTCATTCCTTAATAATGCTATAATCCAATCAGGAGACAGCACATGTATTTGAATTAAAAAATCATAAGCAATAGATATTTCACCTACTAATTGATAATCAGATTAAAGGTAATTATGATGGCATTCCAAGAAATAGATTATTGCGGGTTGGAATAGTTGAAGAAGCGTTCAAGGATAAGGTTATAATTTGAAATTTTAAGAAAGGACAGAATTTAATGGGCATTCCAAGTGGGATTTACTTTATAACCAAGTAACTGTAGTACAAATGCAAGTGCTAATTAAAGAATAAAGACGCATACCTAGTTCAGTGAAATAAATGATATTATAAAGCTCAAATTCAGAAAAGGGAATGATTGAAGTAGTTAAGGGTGGAGAAAACAAAGTGATTGCAGAGAAGCATGCAGAATTGGAGATTATGTTTCTCATCCGAATGAGACAATGCATACATAGTTTCAACAGTCTTGTGGGAATTTGAATAAAGTCCCTAAACTGAAATTATAATAGAATAAAATATGGGTGGTTGTAGGAAATCCTTTAGACTTTAAATTTGGGGAGTTAATTTTAAAAATGTACAAGCAATGCTAACCAATTTACTGGGAAAGATCTTGCATGTAGCCCCTTGATTTGTAATTTCCCTTTTATCTGGTAAGTGAAAGAGGTATTTGTGTATACAACCAAGTAACCACCACACAGTCAAGATGTACAACTCTCCCATCATCCTAGAGAATTCCCTTGTAACTTTTCTAAATTAGCATCACTCCCCTTCCACAAGGATACAACTCTTCTGACTTATATCACTAACATTGGCTCTGCCATGTTAGCAGGGCTGCTCTTTGTTTATTCTTGTCCAGTATTATGTTGTGTGACTTCACAGTGATATATTCATCCGTTCTTCTGCTCATTAATATCAAGATTTTTATGAACAGGAGATGGTATGTAGACAATTAATATCAAAATTCATATAAAAATAAATAGGAAGTAATTTTCATAGAAACCCTGAAAATGTAAAGCAACAAGGAGAGATTCATGCTTCCATGACATAAACAAATATTAAAAAGCTCCATTAATTAAAAAGTATGTAATTAATGTGAACTAACACAGGTTAGGATCCTAGAACATAGAAAATTTAGTGTACAAATGAATCTGCCAATCAATAAGAAAAGTTGGATTATTCCATACATGATTTTGAAAAGAATGAATAGTCATAAATAAAGTTGGTTGCAAAACTCATCCTTTGTAAAAGAATAAGTTCCAAGTAGCACAAGATTGAAATTGTATGTCTAATGTATTTTCTAACAACAACAATAAACACCCTACAGTCAGGAAGACATACAAAAAGTTAATTATTTTCTGTTGACATTGATAGTATACTCCCTCAGCTACTTCAAAGTATTTTTAAAAATCAGATGCTGTCAGAATTCTGCATTTGAAAAACAAAAGATGAGTGACTACAGATTCAAGAGAAGAGAACAAACTCCAGTGTAGTAACTTATTTTTAACACCCAGAGAAAGAAAGGGAAATACATATGGTTGATATCTATAGGTCCCTATCTATCTATGATTGACTACTGTAATAAGACAAATGAAAAGGTATCATCTTTCACCTATCGGATTTGCAAAAATCAAGAAGTTTAATACCACATTGAACTGGTAGGGATATGAAAACCAGACACGATTAGAAGCCAAATTTAGTAATATCTATCAAAATCCAAAATGTATGTAACTTTCACCCAGTAATTTTCCTTCCTAAATCTTAGAGATTTAAAAACCTGAAATGATAAATGTAAAATATTTTTCTCTTCCTCACTCTTCGTGATAAAAAAAGTTCTGAAAGAGCTAATCATTCTTTAATAGGACACTGGCTAAATAAGTTACAGTGTATCCATAAAACAGAATACTGTACTGTTAGAGAACATAATGAGAAACTTCTGCATGTACTAATCTAGAATGTTCTTTAAGATACAAGATTAAATACAAATGTAAGAACAAGTGTAGTGTCTCTGTTTCCATTTGTATAAAGAGGAAAATGATAACAAGTGTAGTGTCTCTAATATGTTTCCATTTGTATAAAGAGGAAAATGATACATATGTGATTTCATATATGTAGATATTCTGGAAGAATACAAGAAATTTCTAATAACTTTGACTAACTCTAGCAAAGGGGCCTGAGTTACTTGGGATCAAGAAGAAATATTTTCACATGTACTTTTGTATTCTTCACACTTTGAATCATATGAATGAGTTACTTTAAAAATTAAGTAATTATTTTTTATAAGTAGAAAGTCAAGCTTTGTAAACTATAAAGCACTATGCAAATGTAGGAGTTTATTTCATATTATATTGCCATTAGGCACTACCTAGCTATGAAACTTTTTTTTAATGATTAGGCAATAGAAATTTTAAATTACATTTATTATGGAAACTAAAAATGCTCATTGTAAGAAATGTGGGAAGACATAAGGCTAATATCTTTAATATACAAAGACCACTCTGCAAATTGCCAAAAACAATTCAAACATATAAAAAGTCAATTTATAAAGGAGGAAATGCAAATGAATAATAAACATATGAACAGATATTCAACCCCACTAGTAGACAAGATAATAAATACCTCAGCAATGATAGAACCCTTTTTGCCCTTTAAAATGACAATTATAAAGAGTAATAACACTGAGTGCTAGTAATAATAAGTATGCAGTGAAACAGGTAGTCTCATGAATTACTGGAGGAAATTTGAATTGCTATTACATATTAGGAAACTGAATAAGTTGGTCTGAATTTCTTTTCTTTCTTTTTCTTTCTTTCTTTCTTTCTTTCTTTCTTTCTTTCTTTCTTTCTTTCTT
>NC_058413.1:21737071-21777048 GCF_002201575.2 Neomonachus schauinslandi | reverse complement strand
CTTTCTTTCTTTCTTTCTTTCTTTCTTTCTTTCTTTCTTTCTTTCTTCTTTCTTTCTCTCTTTCTTCTTTCTTTCTTTCTTCCTTTCTGCTGGAGAGGTAATATATTCACATAACTGACATACTTCAAAATTCCAAAGATATAAAGGATGGATAGTGAAATGTCTCCCTGGCCATACTGTCCCTTAGCACCGCCATTCCTCTGTCTGAAGGCAACTAATTGCCTTTTGAATTTTTCCAGAGGTATATGTGTGTGCATATAATATACACATATACATATATGCATATATATACATCTATAATATTTATATATCATATATTCATGTATATAATATTAACTCTCTTTCTTATACTTATCACAGCATATTGCATACATCAGCTACAATTTTTTTTCCTTCACTTATTGACATCAGGTTTTTTTTTTTTTTTGGCGGTGGTGATGTGTGGGTGGCTGCATGTTCCAATGTGTGAAAGTACCATAATTTATTTGCTATTGTCTTTTGTGAAAATTTGGGTTCTTTACAATCTGCTGCTGTTTTGAGCAACATCGCCTGAATAAATGTACACATATTTAATTTCAAAAAGGAAAAAGGCAGAAAGCAAAATTTCACATTAGAAAAGAGATCAGGGACATAAACTTAGATAAATATAAAAAATAAGAATTATAGGATAATTCTTTGCTCAGTTTACAGTAATAGATTTTAATACTTTAAAGATTGATATACCAGAATAGGTAAAATGCTGAGGCTGACCCAATATAGAAAAATCTATCCAATTACCATAAGAATATTCAAAAATGATATTTTAACAATTCCCCATTACCTTCACTCACTATTTAAACTTTCAAATCCATCCTCTGCCAAAATAAAAAAAAAAAATTCCTGAAAGATTCCATGAGAGAATGCTTACAAGTTTTTCAATGAATGGATAATTCTGAATTTACTTTATCTATTCCAAGAAGCAGTTAAGAAAGCAATGTTCCCAAATTATTGTTGGGTGTCAGCAGAATCACAACTGCACAACCTAAATTTAACAGAATGAATAAATATGATACTGAGAGCAAAATCATATACCATTCACCTGGTTATTAAACAATATTATAGGGCATTACATGTAAATACTGCACATATAGGTCAATATATTAAAATACGCCCAGAAAGAGTTTCCAGCAAATCATGATAATAGGTACCTACATTAAAGGAACTTAGAGGAAAAAGAGTGCGATGGTTTTACTTCCAATGTTTCATTTATTTAAAAATGATTTGAAATATACAAATAGTTCAACTCTTAGATACAAAGTGTCCGCAAATGTGCATTTATGTCCACTGTAAACAGATAAAAAGAGTAGTCATAGCAACCTCATTGTTTAAAAAAAAAATATCTCAAAACAACCTATATGTCTACCAAAGGAGAATGATTACACATTTTGTTGTATTTAATATGGAATAATTATAATTGTATATCATTAAATGAATGTATGCATTATTATATACAACATAGATGAATTCTACAAACTTTTTTTGTTTCTGTTTTTGTTTTGTTTTTTAGGTAGTTGACATCTTTATTGCTTTGGTGGTGGGGAGCAGGTATTCAGAAGTTCTGGGTGGGGCTGGCTGCTTTATCTTCAGCATCACAGGCTTCTGGCTAGATAGGATAGCCCTGGCTCTATGAACAGTGGCCATGTGCAGATCTGGGCTGTCCTTGTTCTTGTGGATCATGTCCCGTTGCTGCTGAGGGTAGCCTGGGTGTTCTTCTAATGGTGGTCCACTTGTAAGAGGTAGCAGGCTTTCTCGGACCAGATCTCTGTTTCTTGACCACCAGTACACATTTGCCTTCTGCAGCAGGCTCCACACCCACAGCCTTGTGCTAGATCAGCCTATTGTAGCAAAAAGAGTTGTGTGCCTTTGGGTTATTGGGGTCTTTGCTATACGTCTGCTTGTTCCTCTTGATCAGGAAACTGGAGCAGGTGCTTGGGACCATCCATTGCAGGTGGGTGGACATAATTGCAACTCCTCTCGCTTGGGTGGCTGGAGGCAGGAAGAGCCACAAACATATTTTTGATGAAAGAAGTCCAGTATAAAGTAATATGAAATGTAGGATTCCATTTATATAAAATTTGAAACAGGTAAAAATATCTCTGTTGTTAGTAGTCAGTTGTTAACATCAGCAGGGAGTATCTTGACAGAAGGCAATAGAGGGGGTAATGTAGTATTGCTTGATCTAGGTTCTGGTTACATACAGGTGAATATAATTTGTCAAAGTTAATCAAGCTGTACTCATGTTTTATGTTCTATTCTGTATGCGACTTACATTTCAGTATAAAATATACCTTCGTTAGACTGATCTGAAGCAAATATGCAAATTAGATTTCAATGTGAGTGGTAGAATTGCAGTGGTAGAATCGGTAGAATAAATTACTTTTGTTTTCATCTATGAAACATTGACTACTGCAGGCATTTCCCTCTCACCATAATCATGTAGCAAACGGAATAAAATATATGGAACAGCTAGTTTCAGACACTGGATGATAGGCACTGAATTTCTATGATGCTTGGAATAAGGGAAACATTTAAGGTAAGCCCTGACATTGTTCCAGCTTACCACAGAGAATGAGTTTCCAGATCACAGCACAGGGAGTGAGATTCCCCAAAGACTCCAGGTCTCAATGACTTACAGAGGGTTGGCATTTAGGGAGGGAGAAGTGGCTAGAATTCATGATGCTGAATACAGATAAATACAGAAAGGTAAAAGGTTGAGAGAGAGAGAGAGAGAGAGAGAGAGAGGGAAAGACCAACAGATCTTTAAAGAACACCTTTAAGTTTTGGCTGAGTGTTGAACAGCACATACAAGAAAGGAACTTCCCCAAAGTTAAGTTTAAAAAACAGTGGAAAGCGATACACTGGACAATGCCCATGGCTCACACAAAGGGGAGAAACAGTTCATATTTCTATCAACCAGATTAAATAAATAACAAAATATATTAAATATGTATAAATATATAAATGTATTACTATACATAAAATATCCAATATATTAATGGATATAATTTTCAGAAGAGTTTCACTTTACTAGTGGGCCTATATTAGGATTGGAATGAAAGCTACTCTGGACTCACCATAATAAAGCTTAAATACAAATCTTAGAGTAATCAAATGATCTTCAAGTAACTTAACTGTGTGTCAGAACAAAGATCATCACTCTTTAAAGGAATATAACAACATAAACAATGTAAATTTGTAATGTCCAACATTCAACTAAAAATTTCAAGCCACACAAAGAGACAGGAAAATGTGATACATAATTAAGAGAAATATGAATCAATAGAAACAGACCAGAAATGACAAAAATGATGGAACTAGAAGGCTATAACTTCAAAATAGTTATTTTAAGCCTTAGAATATACTCAAGGATGGAAAGAAAAGCATGAACTTCATCAGAGAAAAAGTTGGAGCTACAAAACTGGAAATTATACTGATAAAAAATTTTATCTCTTAAGTGAAAAATATGCTAAAGAAAATTAGCAGAAAATTGAAAGCTGCAAAAGTAATAATAAAATTATAAAAAATAAAACACAGAGAAAAATATTTAAAAATAATTAACAGAATGAGCTGTAAAACATTTTTCACTCTAACAGATGAATAATTTTGTTCCAGAAGGTGCAAAAGGTGGAGAATATATAAGAAAATAATAACAGAAAGTTTTCCAAATTTCCTTAAATTATATCCAAACTGCTAGCATAAGAAAAACATTACATAGGACACATTATCATCAAACTGCTGAAAACCAGTAATAAAAAGAAAGCTTAAAACTAATAAGACCAGGGGCGCCTGGGTGGCTCAGATGGTTAAGCGTCTGCCTTCGGCTCAGGTCATGGTCCCAGGGTCCTGGGATCGAGCCCCGCATCGGGTTCCCTGCTCGGCGGGAAGCCTGCTTCTCCCTCTCCCACTCCCCCTGCTTGTGTTCCCTCTCTCGCTATGTCTCTCTCTGTCAAATAAATAAAATCTTAAAAAAAAAAAAAAACTAATAAGACCAAAAAGACACCTTACATACAAGACTAATAAAAAAAAATAAAAAAGCAAACAGAAGTTGATAAAGGACATAACCCATTTATAAAAGTTTTTTAAAATACATAATTTTGGAAACAAACATAAGTTAATATTTTTTAAAAACAACATTAACATAGTGATTAAATTAAAATAACAAAATTGACATAAGAACTTGCATAGATACCACACAGATAATTTTACAAGCTTTTTTAGAAATAATTTTTAGAAATAATTATTCCAATTTTATATAAGGTAGGCTAAATGATTTTGAAAAAGCATGATCAAACCTCCTCATTATATAAGAGTAGTGAAATTTTGCCTACCAAGCAAAGTCAGGCAGGTTGGTTATGTCTTTTCTACCTCAGTACAAATGAACTCCTATATGGCTTAACACAGACAGACTGGCTGGGAAGCATGGACCAGCTTGGAGCAACATTATTATTTTAAAGAGATAAAATCCGGAAAGAATCTACTACCAACTATGACTCGGAGGGACACATCCTAAATTTGTGAGAGAAAGGGACGGGAAGAAGAGAAAAAAGTAACATTTATTGAGGATCCAAAATGCACCATGAATTTTATATCCATTACTGCATTTTCCCATTCTTCATGGTCAATGCTAATATTACTAACCCATTTTACAGTGAGGAAACTGAGGCTCAGGGAAGCTAAAAATCCTACTTACTACCATAGAAGCAATTAGTTTAACAGATGGGGCTTGAGCCTGTATTTGATATATTGTACTCTTTTTAGTTCCTAATCCAGTTAGCATTATTACTAGGTTTTAAACTTGAAAGGGTTATTCATTGGTGGGTTAAATTATTAATTTAACAAGAATTTATAAAGAACCCACTATCATAGCTCAGAATGGAATTTTCTACTTTAAAGCAAACACTCCATTCAGTAAAACAGAACTTTTTTCAAAGACACAAACATTGCTACTTTAAGAGCTTTTATATGTGTCTAAAGGAATAAAGCATCCCATTTCTAAGCGATCCATTAGTATTTGCGATTAATTAGCATGAAGAATAATGAGGTGACTGAGACCAGAGTACCCTTGCCTTAACTGATTGCCTGAGTTCCTGGATTAATAAAATCCAATTATTTTCTTATGTAATTGGCACAAAGTTTATTTGTATCTCCTTTTTAATAAATTTGCTAATGGTATAAGAAAGTAAACAAAACAAACTAATTGTAAATGAATACCAAGTTCAATTAAATCTCCAGGTCTGACCAAATATCCCTGTATACAGATTAGTTCAAAATCCTTATTTATCTGTAAAACACACACCAAGTTAATGGCCCCGCTACTCTGACTTGTGTGTTGAAGTGGCAGTGAGAAAGCATTATAGCTTTTTAAATAGAAGTGAAAGATCATAGCTCTCTGGAATTAGAGAAAGGCCAATCAGAGGAAATCTCTAGTGTTTCAGAGACTGAACTTTAAATGAGAGACTAGAATAGAGTGGTTTCTGTGAGACTGATTTTAAGATGTCTCTCAAGTGACTCTAATGGTGTCTTCTGGAATCCTTTGCCAAATCAATCCCTGTTCCCACTGTGGCTTACTTGCCCTTGTTTTCAGATTTGCACACCCTCAGTCTTGCCTGGCTTGGGTTTAGATCCTGTGGTATGCAGACTCTAGACTCAAGTCATGGGCATCCCCATGCTCAGTAAGATTCATTCCTCAGCTCATCATTATCTTTTCTCAGCTGCGGTTATTTGCCTTCTGTAGCTTTATCTTACTTAATCTTTATTTCCACTGTTTTACCAGAAATCCTCACTTAACCCCAAACTATTTGGTTGAGGCTTAAAAAAAATTATGGGTACCTTATACAATGTCTAAGAAGCCTAAGACAGTATGCTGGGTAGTATAGGCACTCTGAGCCTAGCAGAATCTTAAAAACAGTTGGCGAATAATATATATTTATTTAAATTTGATGAACTATACTATACTCTACTATACCAATATACTATACTATATTGGTATACTTGTGTTTGAGAACCATGCTGTAAATGACTATAGTTTTAAACATCTTTCATGCTGATGACTCATCTATGTATATCTTTAGTTCACACCTCCCCCCAAAAGTTTAGGCTTGTATGTATGACTGTCTACTTGATGTCTCCACTTTGATATACATCCACAAGCAAGGTCCTGGTTATCACCAAAGGCTGTTTCCATTTCCTTCCCATCTCTGTAATGGTCGCATCTATGTCATAGTTGCTCGTATCAGAAATTTGGAAGGCAGTTCTTCCCCTCTCCTCTGTCATCCAATCTTTCAGTCAATACTAACAATTCTCCCTTAAAGTAAGTCTAGATTTGAAAAATCTCTTGCCATCTCCTCCACTATGGCCCTGGTCCAAGGCTCCAAGTCACCATTTTACATTGTCTAAATTATTGCAGTAGTCTCTCTGCCCCCTCCCTCCTGCCTACACTCTATTCTCAATAAAACAGGCAGAATGAGCCTGTTAAAACTTGAATCTGGTCATGTCACAAAAATCTGTAATTGCCTTTGCTTTCACTCAGTGTAAAAGTCACCTTCTTTATAGTGGCTTATAAAGCCAACATATGCCTTTTTCCCTATCACTCCGATCTCATTGCCTTCTTTGCATAACTTAACTGGCTTCAGTTTTGGGTTTTTGCGTTTCCTGCTTTCTTGATTAGCTGAAATCCTAATTTATCTGTATAGATAGCACCCTCACCTCCTTTAGGTTTTTAGTTAAATGTCCCCTCCTCACTGTGTCTCTCTCTTATCATCCTATTTAAAATACTGTCTCCTAAGGCTCCCCATTCCCCTTCCCTGCTTTATCTTGTTTGCTACAGTATTTGTCATGATCTAATGAGTGCATTATGTATCTTATTTATAGATTTTAGTTTCTGCTTTTCTCCCCTAAAATATTACTCCTGGGAGGCCAGGGATTTTGCATTTTTGTTTCCCGCTGTATCCCCTGCTTCTACATAGATCCTGTCACATATAAGTTGCTCAAAAATTATCTGTTGAGTGAATGGCTGGATAAGACTGTGGTAGACAGAATTACTGTTACAATTCTCCATTCCCTGACAGTAACAGGATTAGACATCTGTACCCTTCCCCATGTGTCTTTGTATAGCATTCTCCTACTTTGGGGAGGAGGTGGGGGAAGGTTGCCATTCCTCAACTAAGGGCTCGACCATCTAATTTGCTTTGGTCAATGGGCTTTTAGGAAACATAGTATAAATACAGTCTTGAAAAGCACCTGAACAATCATGCAGGCATCTCTTATATCTATCTCTTCCATCACATGACAATGTACCCTATGTTAGGCAGCAAAACCCAACTAAGATCAGCAACACTGTTCAGCTGAGCCCAGCTTACATCTAACTATTTCTAGGAAAGCACCAGATACATGAGCTAAATAAACACATATTGTTTAAAACAATAAGCCACTAGGATTAGAGGTGTTTGTTTTATGGCAATAGCAACTGAAACGTTGGACCATAAACAAACTTTTTTTAAAGATCCAAAATGGTACAGTGGCTTCCTAATGAGTGAACATGCTACATTAAATGAAAAAATAAAAACTGAATAATTCCTCTTTTATATTTTTACATGATTATTGGAAAGCTCATTAAGTTATAGTAATATGTTTTAGCATAGATTTCAGCATATAATCATTCTCTTCTCCCATAAGCTGTTCATTTCTTACTTGGTTCTCTTTTTAATCTTTTTTTTTTTTTAAAAGAGGGTTTTTTTCTGTTTTACATAAATAATTTCACATCTTTTTTTATAAATAGGAGTTGTGTGAATTAACAATAATAGCAATTATTATAATACTGTACTTAGAATTTATATGTTGATGCTGCAACATAAGACTTATTAATCTTTAATTAATCTTATGGAGTCCACATTCTAGCCTATATATGATCAAGAGGGTAAGTTCTATCATCTATTTTCTGTGTCGTAATAGCTTAGATCTGAGCTGAGTAGTAAAAGGTATAGGACCTCTGAAATGAAACTAAATATTTTACTGACACTTAAATCATTAATTTTTGAACTGGTTTCTCTATCATGGTAGTTAAATTAGTTCCTATGATAATTCATATAATAAAACATAAAGTCACTGCCTGAAAAAATAAATTCTAAAATGAATAACAAATTATAATATGAAGATTCTAAGTCACTTTAATCTCTATTCATTTATCTGAAAGGAGTTGCAAATTTTCCCAAAAATACTAGTTTAAAATAACAGGCAGCAAAATGTTTCTAAAATGTTACATTACCCTTCAATTTCCACAGTTAATTCACAGCAAGAATTACTCTTCATACACAAACATCTCTGTCTGTCCATCTGTCTGTCTCTATCCATCTCTGTCTCTGTCTGTCTCCCTCTCTCACACGAACACACATATATGCATGTACGCAAATCCACTTAGGAAAATATTAGTTTTTGAAATTTTCTCTTTTTCTCTCTGTTCAGTTACTCCTAAGTATCCTGAATAAATCTAAATAACATACACAGAACCATTCTTAACTGCAAATAGATCCACCATTTCATTCATTGTATCAGCAAACTGGACCTGTGTTGCAAGTATACTATGAAATTCATTCAGGAATTTAAAATTAAGTTAAACCCAAGGATTAAGTAGAACAAAATAGGGAAGTGAGTTACAAATTATTATGTTGACTTTTTAAATTTTAGTAATAGAACTTATTTACTCATTAGGCTTTTTAAATTTACTGTTTTGAACTTACCACTTTTAAATTCAACAGAAGTGTTAGAAAAGAAAAGTCTAAAATTCACGTTGTTTCTAAAGCTAAATAAAGTTTGGACAGATCCTTTCAACTTATACTGATCTATTTTCAGCACAGAGATTAAATGTACTTGAAAATTTATATTACTCTTATCTGTATGAGTACTGAGACCACATTTTTGAACTTTGGTGAAAGTAGAAATGAGACTGAGTAAGATCAGAACTGAGGAATTGAACTGGAAATAGAATTAATCACCAAAGTATGGCAACCAGAAATAAAACACAGATTACTAGATGAATCAAGTGAACTTGGCCTTCTACCAATTTGATAGAAGATAAATGATGTTAAGGGATTCAAAATATCATTTATATCCCAAGTTTGAAGGTCTCTGTTTTTGATTCCAAGTAATTTCTCTTTAGAGCAGGATCTCAACCAATTGTTGAGGTTAAAGGGTACATGATATGAAATGTGTTCCACAGAATTTCAGTGTTCTACTATGGTTTCCTGGGTTTATGGAAGAAATGCAGTCCTGTTGGAAAACTGGGCACTAAAAGGAAAACAAGATCTTATGAGATACAGAGGTCTGATTAGAGGGACAAGAGCAACATGATTTGGGAAGAACAGGTTGTGATAGAATTGACATGAGTTGGCTCATGTTCTTCATCAGTGCTTCTCTTTAACTTGTTTTGTCAGTGAATATTTAATGAGCATCATTACTGTGCTCAATTCTAGGATGCAGTGTTGAACAATGTGTCCACCCTAAGTGTGGTATCTATTGGAGGAAGATAGTCAAATAATTAGGTAATTATAATAGAATGTGACATATACTGGTTCTTGATAATAGCAGTGCCATCCATATTAGATCCCTTCTACTGTCAGGTGGAAACTCCTAAAAGACTCTTCATATCCACAGACAGAATTTCCTCAGGAACTGGTTAGAATAGAGCTAATCTTGTAATGGTTTTCTTTACTAGCTTGGGTAAGTTGCTAACTGATTTAATCTTGAATTATCCCATTTATGAAATGGATAACAGCATTAAGTCACTGAACTTTGTGATACTAAGTAACACTGCATTGAAAGAGATTAGTAGAGTGCCTGGTACATCTTAATTGTGCAATATTTATTAGGATTACTATTTATAATACTATTATTATTAGATATAACTGAACAAAACTAAGGAAAGAGGGGTAAGTGTACAATAGAAAATATTGTACATGAACTGTATACAAAGTCTGGAAGGTAAGAGTTAAAATCTCAAGAGGAGTTTACCATAATTCACGTGAATCTTTCATGCTGAAAAGCAAAACTAATATTCTTTATAACCTGATCACAAAAACATCAATAAGCATTTTACCATGGATTTGCATCCTTTCTAGCCTTATTTAACTCTAGATTGCATGAACTATGCAAGTTACTCCAACCTCTTTTCCCTCATGAATAAATTCATTCCCTATTTAACTTTGCTTCACATGATACAGCATATTACATTTTGGAAATATGAGGTTCCAGAAGTGTCACACAAATATAGAGCTCTAATGCTTTCTGATCACTCAAAACCCATGGTTAAAAAACATAATAATCCTAAATAGAGATGGACTGATAGAATGCTAGGAGATATTGCTGCTGCTAAGTTTAATAAAATATGATTGACATGCTTAGATTTATCATGGGAAAGATCACATTTTTATAACAATCCAAAATGACAAGGAGCAAAATTTGCTGCCAGTGAGTGGAATGAGAAACACAATGCTCTGTGTTCTGTAGCAGAGAATTAGCAACCCAGCATTGGAATAGACAATGCTTGTTTCTCACAGAGACCTCACACCTTCCTTCATGAGTGTAGCTCCAAGGACCTGTCTCTATTATCTACACTGCTTTGCACTCTGCTCTCTCCCTCCCACTCAGGCTATTACCACATTCGCTGGGAGGACATTGGTTCTTATTCCTAAAAGCTTTCAACTCGACAAGTTGATTTTCAGAAAGATGACAGCTGAAATTCCCAAAGATCGGAAAACATTTTGATAGGAGTTGTTCAGAATGGAAAGGCATGGTCTTCTTTTCCCCTGTTTAGTATTTATGTTTACTTAAGCATTATTCTCTTTGCCCAAAGAAAATGATAATTTAAAAGGGAAACACAGCACATGTTCATAGAAGCATTATTCATAATAGCCCAAAAGTGGAAAAAAACCCATAAATTTCCATCAATGGATGAATGGATAGATAAAATGTAGAATATCCATACAATGGGACATTATTAAGCAATAAAAATAAATGAAGTATTGGTACATGCTACCACATGGATGAACCTTGAAAACTTGCTAAGTGAAATAAGCCAGCCATAAAAGATGGCATATGGTATGATTCTATTTAAATGATATGTCCAAAATAAGCTGATCTATAGGGACAAGAATAGATTAATGGTTGTCTAAGGCTGGAGGTGGGAGTAGAGTAAAAAACAGAGCGACTGCTAATGGGTATGGGTTTTGGGGGTGAGGAGTAATAAAAAAAATGTTCTTAAATCGATTATGGTGATGGTGGTTCAACTCTGTGACTATACTAAAACCATTGAATTACACACTTTAAATAGTTAGAAATACGGTAAATGAATTATATCTCAAGAAAGCTGTTATTAAAAAGAGACATTGATAATGAGAGCTACCTCTTTGGGTTGCCTGTGAGGGTAAACAAGGGCATATAAAATGCAGCACCATGTCTAATAGATATATAGCAAATGATATAGTATTTTTTACTTCTTCCCTAACTTCCCAGGGTATTTCCATAGAGAAGTCTATGATTAGAAAGCAGTGGTTATATTTTCTTAAGGCCCTATAAACTCAGATTCAAGGCTGTGTATGGTTATGCAACTAGCACATAATGGAAGTTAACTTAACCTTCAATTACTTTTTCTGACTGTATGTTATTTACTCTTTCTACTATACCCCAATGAACCAGCTCCAACACAACTTATTTTTCCTTCTCTTTATTTACTATTATTTTTTAAAGATTTTATTTATTTATTTGACAGAGAGAGACATAGCGAGAGAGGGAACACAAGCAGGGGGAGTAGGAGAGGGAGAAGCAGGCTTCCCGCCGAGCAGGGAGCCCGATGCGGGGCTCGATCCCAGGACCCTGAGATCATGACCTGAGCCGAAGGCAGACGCTTAACGACTGAGCCACCCAGGCGCCCCTTATTTTTCCTTCTCTTATGATTTTCTTAAAGTCTTAAAGGCTGGTTCCTATTCGATAATAGTCATAATATTTTTATTTTCCTATATGCCGTTTCTGAAAGTATGCACGTCATCTTTTATATTTTCTCCCATTTTGCTCTAATTAGGTTGTACTTTAATAAATCAGTTGTAACTTTTATAATTTTACTATTTTATCTCCACATTACTCTTAAAATTCAATTTCTATAGTAAAGAGATTCAAGATTATTCTGTAGTCTTAAATTGAAACATTTTCTACAGCTAAGATGTTGCTTTTTTAAAGCATGCTAAATTTGGTGAGGCTTGGTGGGAGATGGAAAGCTTTATGAGGTTACATTGGTTTGATTGCATTATCTAAGTTTCTTCTTTGCTTAAAATTCTTCAGTTTCATGCTGCTCATAAGTTATATGTTAATGTTAAGCATTTTACATTCTGAACTGTATCTGAAGATATCAATACTGTTTGGGATCAATTACTATGAAAATTTTATTATTACTGACTTTTTATGTCTATCATTAAGAGAGTCTTATTTTTGAGGCTGGTATCAGGCTTTGGCAAGAAGAAATCATAAAATTTAAATCATAGTGTTTGTAAGTTAAAAGACACTAGGTTTTTGGAATCATGTAAAGTCACAACTTGTTCAAGTTCATTCTTTAGGTGACAAGAGGTGATGGTGCTAAGCATTAGTTCATTTTTGACTCAACTTGATTTAGGGATAGATTCTCATCATGTGGCTTCAGTATGGTAGCCACTAGTCACATGTGGCTATTTAAATTAAAATTCACTGAAAATTCTGTTTCTCAGTCTGAAGAGCCACTTTTCAAGTGCTAATGGTGATTGTGTTGAACACAAGCATAAAACACTTCTTTTATTACAGAAAGTTTTATTGGACTGAATGCCTTGATTATCTAGACTAGTCATATTTTTTTTTCTGGATTCAGTATTTTGGAAATGTAATGAAATCTGATCCAAAAGAATAAATAGATTAAGAGTCTGCTTCCTTCAAGCAATCACCCATAATATAGTTTGCTAAATTGAGCTTTGGAAATTGTTGCTTAAATGTTTTCTTGAAGATTATTAGAAGTTCAACTGCTTAATGTTGCAATCTAAAGACAGAGTCATAACTCAAAGAAAAAGCTCAGTTTCATATTGTGACAGACATCATCCCCTAAAAACTAAAGAACTGCACAGAAACTATTTAACTTCTACTGAAGAATTGATGATAATAATTTAATTATAACAATAATAAAGTTGAGAGTTGATACTTGAAAGTATCAAGCGCAAAAAAAAAATAAAGTATCAAGTGTGATCACATATATCACCTCATTTAATCTTCAAAAATCCATGTATCAGGCACTACTCTTGTACCAATTTGAGAGAAATAAAGGTCAAGTAAATCACCAAAGATAATTCACAATTTATAACAATTTGAATCAACGGTTATACTCGCTTCTGTTTGATTCAGTTCAGATTTAAGTTTTGTTAGATACCGAAAAATGGATGAGATATGAGTCACAATTATAAAAATTTTATTATGAGAAAATGTTAAGGCAGATATAACCATAACCCAACTTGCCTGATAAAAGAAAAACAAATATTTGCAAATCACCTTTGCACACCTAACTTGAAATTCTTTACCATCCTAGAATACAAAAAACAAAAAAGCAAACAAAAAAAAGTTACAAAAAGCAAACCTATGTAGTGCCTGGGTGGCTTAGTGGTTAAGCGTCTGCCTTTGGCTCAGGTCATGATCCCAGGGTCCTGGGATCGAGTCCCGCATCGGGCTCCTTCCTCGGCGGGAGCCTGCTTCTCCCTTTGCCTGCCACTACCCCTGCTTGTGCTCTCTCTCTCTCTCTCTCTCTCTGTCTCTCATTCATTTTGATAAACAAATAAATAAATCTTTTGAAAAAGCAAACCTGTATTACTAAATGATTACCTAGAACATTATGTAAATTTTTTGAAACTATCAGTGGCAAGCCATCAGTTTCCCTGTGACTTTGCTTTTGAATATATTTGACCTGATATCCTTTCTTTTTTATATAAATTGAGATACACAAACACATATTTTGACCTTTAACATCTCTGGGAATTTTTTAAAACTATATCTAAACTCTGTACTTTAAATTCTTGTCTGTAAAATGTAGTGGTTAGTGAATCTATTCTACTAATCTTTTAGATTTGTTGGGGATAGGGAAAGTTGAATGAGATGGCATGTATGAAGGTGTTACATAAGAATCTAAAGCATTATGTTTGGATTGGTATAATTTACAATTCTTGCTTTTCTTTCCAGTTCACTTTCCTTACCTGCCCAAAATGCAATGATCTAAGAAGTTGAAATAATGTATCCTAGGAGTCTATTGATCACTCTTTTTTTAAAGAGCCAAAATATCCTACAGTTAAAAACCAAATTCACCACACAACAGCACCAAACAGATCTATGTTAGCACTCAATTCATACACGTGTGCACACATACACACACAATTCTACATAAAATTCATTTGTTTGTGTATACATAATTCTAAATAAAGTGTTCAGCCGACAACAAATCTAATTCTGACAATAGCCCGATAGCTAGGAATCACTAAGAAGTTTATTCTTTTCCTGAATTTTATTAAACTAAGAATTCAGGCTAGATTTACTTATAAAGATGGAAGTTCAGTAATTTTTAGTGCTTTAAACATATTTTTTTCATTTCACAGAATACCTCAGTGGGGTCTTAAAACTCTCACTATTTGGTTAAGCATATATAAGTTATACAGAACAAGAGATTTTTATTTTTAATTACTGACATTCTTCTAGATCATTCCAAAATAATAAGCCTTACCACATAGGATTTTCTTCCTCTCTGAATATCTTAAAGACCCAATTTTCAGGTGGCTTGATGTAGTAGAAAAAGCATTGATGAAGGAGAGAGAAAACCTGAATTTAAGTACCATTTTGGCTCTAGATTTGTTTCAGAATGACTGTTTTCTCATCTATAATTGGGGCTCTGATACCTTCCTCAAAAGGCTGTTTTGTGGTTGGAAGGAGATGAGGTATACAAAAGAGCTCTACAAATGTAATGAATTACAATTATCATTTTCATTAATGTAAAGTTTGGCAAAGGGAAATAAAAATAGCATGACCTATTAGCTTTTGAAAGGGACTCAGCACCCACATGATCTGCACTTCTTTTCTTCTTTTTTTATTTTTAAAGATTCCAGAGCTCACTGTAATATTTCCTTTAACTGCCACATACGTGGCATAATTGTCTTTCAAAATATAATGAAAAATTAGCTTTTAACCATCCTCAGCAAATTGTCTTTAATTTTTGTTTTCTTTATTCTTAGTGACATTTGTGACTTTTGAGATTCTGCAATGCAATGGAAGCCAAAATTATTAATACAGTTGACTTTTCAAATCATGAACTAATTAATTAACTCCTCACATGTCGAGACTCTAATTTCGTTGTGCTTTTCCACAATGACTAGCACACTGGACATTAAATGAACACCATTCTGTAACAACTCAGATACAGACGGTAGTGTGGAAAAGCACACATTTCAGTGAGCAAGTTTTCTTCCTCTGAGTCTGAAAGTTAAGTCTAATACCAGAATTAAAGTAGATGGTATATGGGGTGCCTGGGTGGCTCAGTTGTTAAGCATCTGCCTTCAGCTCAGGTCATGATCCCAGGGTCCTGGGATCCAGTCCCACATTGGTCTACCTGCTCAGTGGGAAGCCTGCTTCTCCCTCTCCCACTCCCCCTGCTTGTGTTCCCTCTCTCGCTGTCTCTCTCTCTGTCAAATAAATAAATAAAAATCTTTTAAAAATAAAAGTAAATGGTATAATAGATAGTTTATTTTTTGTTTATTTTTATTTTTTTATGTTTGCACAATTTGTATTTTCATTATTTTTTTTTATTTTATTATGTTATGTTAATCACCATACACTACATCATTAGTTTTTGATGTAGTGTTCCATGATTCATTGTTTGTGCATAACACGCAGTGCTCCATGCAGTACGTGCCCTCCTTAATACCCATCACCAGGCTAACCCATTCCCCCACCCTCCTCCCCTCTAGAACCCTCAGTTTGTTTCTCAGAGTCCATAGTCTGTCATGGTTCGTCTCCCCCTCCGATTTCCGCCCCCTTCATTTTACCCTTCCTACTATCTTCTTCTTTTTTTTAACATATAATGTATTATTTGTTTCAGAGGTACAGGTCTGTGATAGAACTTTAAACTAATTTCCATAAAGCCCGGCAAAAAAATGTAGTAACCATGAAGGAAAATTTAAATGAATATTAATTGTATAAACTCACAATAATAATTTCCCATATGGTAAAAGTAAAATAATAATTAAAACACACAACTACAGTTATGTATAAGGAGGGGAGTTCATGGTGGAATCTGTAGTACTTCTTCAGTATAGAGAGAGAGGGTAAAATGATTGATTACATTTACATTTTGATAAGGGAGCATGTACCTAGTAATTTCTCAGATAACCAATAGAAATGGAATAAATATATTTTATCCTGTAGGTAGGAAGAAAATGAATTTTAAAAATATTTAATCAACCCAAAAGAAATATAGAACATGCAAGACATATAAAAAAGCACAATATATGATGATAGTTATCAAAAGTATATGAAAAATTGTATTAACTGTAAACAGATTAAATTCTCTGATTAAAGTACAAAGAAAGATTAGGGTGCCTGGGTAACTCAGTTTGTTAAAAGTCTGCCTTTGGCTCAGGTCATGATCTCAGGGTTCTGGGATCAGGTTCCCTGCTCAGTGGTGAGCTGCTTCTCCCTCTCCCACTCCTCTTGCTTGTGCTCTCTCTCTCTCTCTGTCAAATAAATAAATAAATCTTTTTAAAAAATGTACAAAGGTTTTCACAAAGCAAATTTTAACTATATGCTGTTTTCAAGAGACAAAGATAAAACATGCACACACATTTTAAGTTAAATAAAGTTACAACTTAACCCAGGAAATGATAAACAAAATAATTTTGGAATTGTTTTATTAAAGTTAAAATAATATTCATAGAATTATTATAAATAAAAAGGGTCACTGTATAATGATAAGTTCACATTTACTAAGAATATATTATAATTTTAAAATGTGTATTCATCTGATGATATACTATCTGATTATTTTTAAAGAGAGTGAATATATTTTTAAATTGACAAAATGTATTCATAATGAGTGATTTTTCATATTTATCTCTATAATTGATAGTACAAGCAATGAATATAACTGTAAATCTATAACTGACTAGGAATAAGAAACCTACCCAAGATACAGAAGATTTCAACAGCATAACTAACAAATAATTTTACCACACACACACACACACACACACACACACACACACAGAGTGCATCCAACAGCTATAGACACTAGGGTGTTAAGTTTAACAACCTAATAGATTTAGACTTGCTAAAATTTTAGAAAATAATTTACATAAAATAAATGCTATCTATTATTGTTATGGTTTTAAGACACTTCTATGAACTGTTCCCTTCCTACTTCTCTAAACTTTTCTCTTGCCAATTCATGTCTTGATTTAAATATTCAAGTAGATTCTTATAAAGCTTATAGTTTCCTGCAATCACATTCAGTTTCATGCTCCTCTGATTTTGTCATTTCAGATCCCTCTGCCTGGAGTATTCCAGGTGGTTCCTACTCTGGTGCATACTGTATTATGATTCAGCTTTATGAAAATAACTTCTCTTTTTTTTTTTCCTTTTAATCAGCATTCTCTATACCAATGCAAGTGACTTGGTAGAAATGCCCTTCCAATAACTAATTTATTTGATAACTCTGACTGTTGCTTCAATAGTAATAGTTTCTTAGACTTGTTGCTCAGTGCATAAAACTAAGTTTTTTTGATTTGGTCTTCTCCCTGTGCTGAATTTCTATCTTTAGTAGCCACCCTGCTCCCAAATTTAGAAACCTTTGCTAATTCACACACACGAAATATAATTTCTGTTGCCTAGATTCTTCCTTCCCCTCATATCCAAACCCATCCTTCTCTTTTAACCAAACACCTATATTAGTGATATATTAATCATGTATTCTTCTATCTTTTCTCCTAGAACTCAACAAGTTAGCTTTCTTCTAAGATGCAAACAACTCCCCAAATTATGCCTCCTACTTGAAGTTAGCTCTGATTATTTGAAGATTGACCAAACTCTATTCTGCTTCTCATAAACATCTTATGTGCCAACTGTTTTTTCAGTCATAAGGGCTTCTGTTTTCTCAAGAAAGAATGTGGCAATCCCTAGTCCCTGATGCTTATATTACTATTATTATTACGCTGCTTACCTTATACTCTTGTTATGCAGATGTTTAGTTCTATAATTTTAAAACAAGGTGAAGGTGAGATTTCTATGAGGTTGAAGATATTGCAAAGGTATCTATAAATTTATAAGATAAAAGAAACAGATTTATTTTGATCTATCAATGATAATTACTTCTCTTCAGTTAAAGTGCATTGAAATAGTTGGGAACATTTTATTATTATCCTTAAGTAGGAAATTATCCTCTTTGAAATGCCAAGTTTTCAATATTTAATTTTAGAAATAATGCCAGCTCCTATGTCTCTGTTAACATAGAACAGAGAAAATCAAAAGCTCCTAACAGGGCGATGTGTCACCTGAGAAAGGTTATCTTTACTATGAAACTGTGCCAAATGTATTAACTAATTTTCTTACTATTCTAGACCAAAAACATAATTAAGTTCATAAACCTATGGCAGTCGGTACGGTTTAAATTTAGTTACCCTCAAATGGAAGTTGGGAGGACTACATATTGAATTGATTTTGCTAAGATATATAAAACAAGAGTGGCTCCATTTATTTATTTATTTATTTTTAATTTAATTTAATTTTATTATGTTGTTAGTCACCATACATTACATCATTAGTTTTTGATGTAGTGTTCCATGATTCATTGTTTTCATATAATAACCAGTGCTCCATGCATTACGTGCCCTCCTTACCATCACCAGGCTAACCCATTCATTTATGTATTCACTTTTAAACCTTTTTTTCCCTTGACTTCTCCATCACAGCAAAGATGAACTATGCCCACCCACTTGTTCAAACCAAAAACCCAAGCATCCCCTTTATTTTTCATTTCCCCTCCCCTACCAAATTCAATCCATTAGTAAGTTGTTGGTTCTACTTCCTGATACATTCTGTATTTCATAGTTCCTTTCCACATTCATTGCGGTTTGCTATCATCTCCTATCCTACAACAGACTCTTGACTGCTCTTCCTTAGCTTTCCCTTGCCCTCATGTAATAGTTAACTTTATATATAAATAAGTCACCAGATGCTTCAGATTACAGTTCTCTAATAGCTTCTTAATGAACTTAAGATATAATTAAAAACTTCTTATCAAAGCCAACAAAAGACTTAATAGGGAATAAGTCTTGCCCCCGCACTTGACCACATTCTGTCAACCTCTCAACAACAATCAGACCAGTCACACTGGTGTTCTTTCTGTTTCTTGAACATGTACATACATCTTATTCTCATTTTTGCCCTTTCTATTCCCACCTAAAAAGAATGCTTTTCTCCCAGCTATTCCCTGGCTGGTTTTTTTTTTTTTTTTTTAAGATTTTATTTATTTATTTGAGAGAGAGAACGAGAGAGAGAGCACATGAAAGGGGGGAGGGTCAGAGGGAGAAGCAGACTCCCCGCCAAGCAGGGAACCTGATGCGGGACTTGATCCAGACACTCCAGGATCATGACCTGAGCCGAAGGCAGTCGCTTAACCAACTGAGCCACCCAGGCGCCCTCCCTGGCTGTTTTTTTTCCCCCCAAATGTTAATACTTCAGAGAATTCTTTTCTGGTTACTTTTCTAAAGTAACCTCCCAAAACACACAGAATCAATTTTGTTTCATTTCACATGTCACTATGTGAAATTAGTATCCTCCCTGTTTATTGTGGACATATCTTTCACTACAAATCTTGCTTGTCTCATGCACTACTTTATCTGGAAGCTAAGGATAGCTTGCATGTGGCAGAATAACATCAAACACTCCTTTAATAAATAAAATCCAGTATTTTTTTAAAGAATTTTTATTTATTTATTTGACAGAGAGAGAGAGCACAAGCAGGTGGAGTAGCAGGTAGAAGGAGAGGGAGAAGAAGGCTCCCCACTGAGCAAGAAGCCATATGCGGGGCTCAATCCCAGAACCCTGGGATCATGACCTGAGCCGAAGGCAGTTGCTTAACCAACTGAGCCACCCAGGTGCCCCTGAAATCCAGTATTTTTTATAAAATTAAAATTTAATCTTGATTTTTAATAGAAAACATAGATTCTACATGAAAACTCTGATTCTGAGAATTCTGAAAAATGTGAAATCTCAATTTATACATCGCCAAAATGAAAGTCTATAAACACTTGACTTTCTTAGCATAGGGATAATAGACCCTGGGATATTACTGCTGCCTTGAAACTTTGATTCCATTTCTGTTATGTGGTGAAGAAAATCATTCAATGTAGAGCATATCACTTTACTAGATTTGAAAGTTGTTAATAAACCTAAAACCTAAAAGTGGCAGAAAGCCTAATTATGTAGAACGTGGTGAAAACAGATGCTCACTAACATATAATAGATTGCGTAAACTGTCACAATTCATCGCAGCTGAGAGCATCTGAATGACAAGACTTGGCTGTTTTGGAGGCCTGGCACATGATGACAAACAGAATTGTATGATGCCTCTCTTAGGGTTAGGGTATGAGTGATTAGAGTCGAAAAGTTTTGGTTCCCAGTTGTTCTTGCTGCTAACGCTAAGTTCTTATGATGCTGGAATTGCCCAGTGTTTTGAAGGAAGAGCCAAATTGCCAAAAGGAATCATATATATTCTAGCAAATACTGTGAAAATTAAAAAAAAAAAAAACTGAGAGAAACCATGTAGAACAAAACTGGACATTACATGATCACCTGAACTCTAAAGAGACTCAACTCAGTATTTAAAGCCCTATTGATATATTATTGAAAGAGAAAATGCACACATTTAATATACAGTTGACCCTTGAACAACACAAGTTTCAAATGCATGGGTCCAATATATATGGCTTTTTATTTTTTATTTTTTTTAAATTTTTTTTTTAAGATTTTATTTATTTGTTTGACAGAGACACAGCGAGAGAGGGAACACAAGCAGGGGGAGAGTGAGAGGGAGAAGCAGGCTTCCCACAGAGCAGGGAGCCCGATGTGGGGCTCGATCCCAGGACCCTGGGATCATGACCCGAGCCGAAGGCAGACGCTTAATGACTGAGCCACCCAGGCGCCCCTATATATGGCTTTTTAAAACAAATACAGTACAGTACTGTAAATATATTTTCCTTATTATTTTCTTATAACATGTTATTTTCTGTAGCTTACTTTATTGTAAGAACCCAGTATATACTACATATGACATGCAAAATATGTATTAATCAACTATTTATGCTATCGGTAAGGCTTCAGGTCAATAGGCTATTATTAGTTAAGTTTTGGGGGAGTCAAAAGTTATACGTAGATTTTTGACTGCATGGAGAGCCTGCACCCCTAACTCCTGCATTGTTAAAGGGTGAACTGTATACATCTTGATGAGTTTAGACACACGTAAACACCAATGATACAATCACCACAATTAATGTACTAAACCTTCAAAAATTTCCTTGTGTTCTTTCATGTGTGTGTATGTATGTGTGTGTACGTGTGTGTGTGTGTTTGGTGGCAAGAACGCTTAATATGAGATATATCCTTTAAATATTTTTTTCCAGCTTGATGGAGATATTATTAACATAATATGTAAGTATAGTTGTACAACATGATGACGAGATACATGAATACATTCAAAATGATGACCACGGTAAGGTTAGTTAATACCTCCATTCCCCCACATAATTATCCTTCCTATTTCTAATGATAACACTTAAGATGAACTCTCTTAACTACTTTCAAGTATATAATACAGTATTGTTAATTATAGTCATCTTACTATATATTACATCCCCAGAATTTATTCATCTTATAGCTGAAAGTTGGTATCCTTTGACCATCATCTCCCAATTTCTCCCAGCCCCCAGCCCCTGGCAACCACCATTCTACTCTATTTCTATGAGCTCAGTTTTTTAGATTCCACATATGAGTGACAAAGGTGTATTTGTCTTTCCGCATCTGACTTATTTTACTTTCCATAATATACTCAGTGTCCATCTGTGATGTTGCAAAAGGCAGAATTTTCTTCTTTTTATGACTGAATAATATTCATATCTATGATATATAATATTTACATATATTATATATATATAATATTTTTGCTATACACTCATCCTCTGATGGACACTTAGGTTGTTTCCATGCCTTGGCTATTGTAAATAATGCTGCAATGAGCATGGGGGTGCAGATATCTCTTAAATATGGTGATTTGATTTCCTCTGGAGATATACTTAGAAGTGGGATTGCTGGATCAAATGGTAGTTCTATTTTTAATTTTGTTGAAGAACCTCCATACTCTTAACCATAGTAGCTGAACTAATTTCCATTTTCACCAACACTGTACAAGACTCTAGACACAGATTAACATGCACATGTTGTATTGTTAACTATAGGTACTATGTGGTATGGCAGATCTCTAGAACTTACTTATCTTTTGCAACAGAAACTTTGCACCCATTGAGCAAGTTTCCCATTTCCTGTGGTCTTCAGCCCCTGCTAACCTCTGTTGGATTCTCTGCTTCTATGAGTTTGACTATTTTAGAGACCTCATATAAGTGTAATCATGCAGTATTTGTCTTTCTGTGACTAGATTATTTAACTTAGCATAATGTAGTATCTTCAGGGTTCAACCATGTCACAAACAGCAGGATTTCCTTTTTTTTAAAGCAGAATAATAATTGATTGTATGTATATTACATTTTCTTTATCCATTCATCTGTCAATTGACATTTGTGTTGTTGTCATACCTTGGCTTTTGTGAAAACTGCTACAATGAACATGTTGGTACAGATATCTCTTTGAGATATAGATTTCAATTCTTTCAGATATATATCCAGAAATAGGATTACTGGATCATATGGTAGTTCTACTTTTAATTTTTTGAGGAAACTCCATGCTGTTTTCCATACTGGCTGCAGCATTTTACAGCCATTCTACACTCCCATCAACAGTATATAAGGATTCCTTTTTTTCCACACCCATGCCAAAATTTCTTATCTTTTTTTAGTAAGAGTCATCCTAATCTTAATAGGTGTGAGTTGATATTTCAATGTGGTTTTGATCTGTGTTTCACTGATGCTTAGTGATGTTGAGCACCTTTTCATAAACCTGGTGTCCATTGGTATGTCTTTGGAGAAAGGTCTATTTAAGTTCTTTCTCCATCAAATTGGTTTTAAGTCAAGCCAGAACTAGCCTCAGTTACCCAGTCCTCTCTGTTCTCCCCTCTTTCCAATAGGCCACATTTGATTTCTTTGAAAGAATCTTAATTTTTAAAATTTAGTCATAAAATGCTGAAAATAAATTATGTGATCCATATATAATTGGCTCATCATATATTACACTACTATAATACAGGGGCTCTAAAAATGCCCTCTCATGTTCAAATTTGCATATAGTAAATTAAGCCGACCAGAATGTAAACTCACTAGAATGTAAGTTCCATCAGTGCTGATATATTAATTGCCAAGGCCAAATTTTTTTTTTTCTTTCTCCCCCTCATGAGTAGGTATTATAAAGAAAGTTGAATTTTTTTGTAAAAGCAATGGGAGTTCAGAGAAGAGGTTATATACTGGTGTTGGGGAGGTGGAGTGTAATTAGTTATTAATCAGCAATTTTTGGTATTGATGGAAGTCAGAGCAGCAAGATATAGGTATAACAGTTTGACTACTATAAAGCTGTCCAGGGGAAATAACACTAAGCCCAGAGTGCTGAAGAATCCTCTTGCTATGTGGGATTTAAGCAAATGAGGGAGGAAAAGATCATACCACAGGGGATTATTTGCATATTCCCTTGAAGCCTGTATAACAGTGAGAGAATGGACAGTGAATATCTAGTGATCTGTATTACTGGAAGATAACTCCATCAACATTTTTAAAATTGGAAATTACAGGGCACCTTGGTGGCTCAGTCGGTTAAGTGTCTGCCTTCACCTCAGGTCATGATACCGGGGTCCTGGGATTGAGCACTGCGAAGGGCTCCCTGCTCAGTGGGGAGCCTGCTTCTCCCTCCCTTTCCCCCCTTCCCCTGCTCATGCTCTCTCTCTTTCAAATAAATAAAATCTTAAAAAAATGGAAATTACAGAATGTAACCCAAGCTAACTTATTCAAAGAAAAAGTATTGATTCATTACATGACACAAGTCTGGAGTTAATCTAATGCGAGGAAAGGCAGACTCCAAGGCCATTGATTATATTTTCTCTACCTCAGTTTCTTCATCTGCAAAATAGGAAAAAAATATATTAGCATTTATTTCATAGGCCAATTATAAAAATTAAGTGAATTGCCATATGTAATGTACTAATAAAAATGCCTATTACAAATAAGTGTTACCTATAATTATTTATTTTTTAAAGATTTTATTTATTTATTTGACAGACAGCGAGAGAGGGAGTACAAGCAAGGGGAGTGGGAGAGGAAGAAGCAGTCTTCCTGCTAAGCAGGGACTCAATCCTAGGACCCCAGGATCATGACCTGAGCCAAAGGCAGACACTTAATGACTGAGGCACCCAGGCACCCCTATAACTTTTTTTTTTAATTAACAAAGATATTTTTCATGACCTACAGAATAATTTATTCATGGTTTGGTTTTCTTTCAGGAGAGACTCTACTAGTGAGGAAACTAAACATTTCAATGAAACTAAAATATAAAGACTTCAACACAATTAAAAAGGACCATTTTGAATGAAAAAAATCAATAAAATATTTAATAATTATGCTGTCTTCCTAGGATAGGAACCTCCTCCTTTGGTAATTGTTAAGAGGAATTATATCTCAATTTAATTTTTAAACCTGAAACATATTAAAGCATTCCATTTTAAGTTGTGTCCCCTTGTTTAATATTCACAATCATTGGTAGTTACAAATATGTGAGCAAAGAATGTGAATGAAACAGGTGAGTAGGGCATATTTTAAAACTCTTATGGCAGGATCTTACAGGGCATGTTCAACAACCAACCAGATAACACAGGCAGTAAATCCAGCAAATGTTAAAGCATACGCTGAAGGCACAAGCTTTAAAACTCAGTCAAGTGGAAAATCCCTTAACTTTCAGGCTTCCTTGCCCCAAACACATCACTTCCTTTACCCTAATACCCCCACTTCCCTCCTTCCTTTTCATTTTAAGCAGAGTGGTTTCTCTCTGCCTGGCCAAGTTGGATTCTCCACTTGTGGGTTGATTCCAATCCCCTCCCAGTCTCATAAAAACATGCTCAACGTTTCTTCTCCTTCCCTCTGTCATGTTCCTGAAAATTCTCCCTCTCCATGTGCCTTTCTGCCTTCTGCTAATCATTGTATTAGATAATGATTAACTTTCCTATATTAAAAACTATTCCTTCACCCTGCCTCTACAGTGGTCATGTCCTTTGTCTCTGTAACTTAGTAAATCTCAATAATTCACAAGACAGCTCATACTCAGTAGCTCCTGATGCTTCATTCCTCTTTCTTCACTGCGGTCCAATTTTCACGTTCTCTACTTCAGCCTTGGACAATTTGCCTAATATTTAGCCTTAGTGCTTTTTTATGAAGTTTTTTAATTTTTATTCCAGTATAATTCACATACATTGTTATATTAATTTCAGGTGTACAATATAGTGATTCAACAATTCTATACATTACTCAATTCTCTAGCCTTAGTTGTGCTATTTGCAAAGAGAAATGTCACACCTACTTTTTAAGGTTATTGTGAAGATTTAATGAAATAGCATAAATGAATTTTTATGTGCAATGCCTGGCATTTTAGAAGCAAGCTAATAAATCTTCCTTACTTAATAATAATGATATATTTACTGAATAAATTTAAAGTTATTCTTGTGAAATTTTACCAATAGAATGTAAGTAGAAAACTGTACATGGGAAATTGATAAGGCATGAAGGCGAGCATATTTTCAGGAGTGAGTATTTATTTCATGGTGGTGGTAGTGGAGGAGACCCTGTTATTTCGGTAGATTGACACTTTATGAATCTCTTCAAATTTCCACCTGCAGCAGAGACTAGTACCTGCCTATCAAAGATTCATGTTTCCTTACTTTTTCATACACGTATTTCTGAGAACAGCTACCCAGGCTGAGGCTACATTTAGTACACTTAGAGGATGGCTTTAAACCAATTTATTTTCCCAAACATTGTGAGCTAACATGATGTGTGTGTGTGCTTCCTGGACTGGCATAATTAAGAAGTAGATCAACTTCCCTTCACCTACCCTCTCCCTTTTCATTGCTGCCTGGAAACTAACTGCTGAAAATAGCAGAGCCCGATTATGGGAGGTGCCTGGATTCTTGAATGACGTGGAATATCATCTGGCATATGCCAACATCTGGGAGTTGTGTAAAAGGGGAGATGAACACCTATTGCATTAAATCTACAGAGATTTTTGGATGTGTCTGAGTTGCCGTAACTAATACATCTTCTGACCTTTTTTTGAGAATATCCACGTTTTCACGAATTCAAGTACAAGAAGGTTTCTCTCTTTAGGCAGTAAATGTGACATTGATATCTCTGTCTCAATTGACCAATATAACACAGAACCAATAGCTCTTAGATAAATTATTGAATTACTCTTTAAAACCATACACCAATATTATATATACAATCTTAGATATTTGGACAGTTAAATGGAGCAGATATTTGGGTAGTTGAATCTTGATTTCTTTTAAAGATTTTTTATTTATTTATTTATTTATTTGAGAGAGAGAGAATGAGAGACAGAGAGCATGAGACGGAGGAGGGTCAGAGGGAGAAGCAGACTCCCTGCCGAGCAGGGAGCCTGATGCGGGACTCGATCCCCGGGACTCCAGGATCATGACCTGAGCCGAAGGCAGTCGCTTAACCAACTGAGCCACCCAGGCGCCCATTAACTTTATTTTCTAGGAGATACTGAAGTCATATTTTGTCTAAACAAGGCCACTGTTAAGTAGCAGAGACTGAGTGTTACTTTTAGAAGAACAAATGTGCTTTCTTGTAGTAGGAAATTGAAATGGTAAAAATATGTTAGTCCACTGAAAACTCATCCAAATTGCCAAGGAGTGCAGTTGAGTGTAAAGCAGCAGACCATAGATTGGTTCATCAGCTTCTGTTTTCTCCTGTATATTCCCATTGGTTATAGAAAGATGTCATAAATCCCATTTTAAAATAATGAGAAAATTACAAATGAATATCATTTTCAAAATAAACAAATGCAAAACATAAGTTATGTGAGTGTGTATTTCATAGACTTACTGAGTTTTTAGGTTTGGTTATGCAATCAGGTAGAGAAAATAAATTTTTTTCTGAAGTTGGGAGAATGGCATAGGACTCCTGGTCCCATATGTCATTTTATTTTTTCCTTTATTTTAATGTAGAAAAATTATTTATGTAATTGAACTTTGTCAATTTACTTTGGCGCCTCATATTTACTAAGTGATTACTATGTTAAAAAACAATGAAGAGCTCTATGGTTGCTTTACAGTAATGGGTTTTCCACAAAATGCTTTCTAGAATGGGAAGAAACAAATAGATGAGAACAAAATAAAACTCATTTTATCCATAATGTTTTTGTCTACAGACCCTCTGCTCCTAGGAAAAAGGGTTTCCCTATATTCCATCTGGGTAATGCATTCCTGTGTCCTTTTCACTGCCATTTTGAGTTTTTGTCTATATTCTCATCATGTGGTGATTACCCTATTATTTGCGAATTTTGATTTTTGCATGATTGGCAAAATTTTTACAGTAACTGTCCATGTATATCGTTGCTTTTCATATCTCAAAGATAGACATGTCTGGAAATCATACAGAATGATTAGTTCATCAGGACACAGTCTTAATAGGTGATATTTTGAAAAAGCTCATATGCCTTTACAAATAAAAATGTTACCAAGCAGTGAATAGAGGGATAATTTTGCTACAGTTTATATTATAGGACTCCTTATTGGTGAAATACCAAAAATAAGCCAGGACAAAATAATATAAGGCAGAATAGAAAAAATAAAATGATGAAACAAACAGCTATCACATTTATCAGATATTTATCAGATATAGTTATCAGAAAACTGATGTATATCTAATCATATATTTAGAGAATTTTTTAAAAAATTAAATATATAATATTATTATGAGAAGCAATGCTATATTTAAAACTCAATTTTTAATGCTAAGCAGAAAGTGAAATTTTAAATTTGATTTGCTTTTATTAAACTTAATTGAGTATTAAAAAACACATTAACACATCCATCACTTTGGCCTAAAAGTATGCTATATGTTTTGTGTTCATTAATTTCTCAAGCACTTTGACTGATCAGTTAATTGGGGCATGTATTGAGGTCTTGCTACATTAAAATTACGATGCAATTTTAAATCTAGCCTTTAGTGTAGAGAAAATACAGAAGAAAGAACAAGTCAAACAACATCTTCAAAACTAACGAGACAGTTACAAAATACGGGACATTCTACAAAACAATTAATATTGTCCCTGAACAAGTCAATGTCAATTTTAAAAGTAGGAACTGTTCTAGAGTAAGAAACCAATAAATTATTTTGAGTATCTTGATTGGGAAATGATGGAAAAGAAAAGTTTTATAAAAGACACTTGAGATATAATTTGGAATATTTAAATATTTCAATTCTGCAACAGAAGCCATTAGGGAATTATTGCTAATATTCTCCATGGGATAACATTATTTTATTTAGGTGAGAGAACATCCTTATTTTTCAAAGACACATACTGAAGTACTTAAGAAAGAAGTACTGTGTCCACAACTTACTTTGAAGTGGCTCAGCAAAATACACACACACACACATACACGTGTGTGTGCAATATGCATACAATGGAAAAAACTATAGCAAGATATGCAATATTGTTGAATCTAGATGGTGGAAATTGTGGGTATATTAATGTACTATTTTTTTACCATATTTTTGAAAATTTTTATAAAAGCTTGAAAAAGTATAAAGCCACTGCTTATGGGTTGAAACTAGAAAGTTGAAAAGGGGAAAGACTCTGTCAAGTAACTCATAGAGCAAATGCCAAATTTATGCTCAAAGTGTTTGCAACAGTCATTCTTAACATTTTAAGATCAGTTCAGAAATTCTACACTAGTAAAAAATCGTACCTGAACTTTTCAAGAGGCCTCCTTGCACATTGTCCAATGGTGAGCTGATCCACATGACTGCCATTGGCCTCTCTAAAGGTCAGGAGCTCCCCAGACCCTTAAATTTTTAATGATCTTATTTCCATTTTCATTCACAGTTCTAGATAAAGTTATCAGAAAACATAGCTTTGTGAACTTTTTAGAATACAAACACAGTAACTCTTAAGGCACCCTTAATTTGGGATATCTTACATTTTCATCAGCTTCATCTTGGTCTATTGATGCCTAGATGCATGCTACAACAGGGATATTCTTACTGTAAAATATTTTACTGTGCAGAAACCTAGATGCAAATGGAAGCGTTTTTTTCTCTCCAGTTATTTATATACTCCCTTTCTATACAGTGCAAATGTTAGAAACAAGACTGAAGATCAAGCATGATATTGAAAATTAATCATCAGTAAAGATGTAGAATCAAAAATGACAGTGAAACAAAAAGAAAATCATTATGAAATCTCTTATGAAAATATTTAAATATAAATATAATTAATTCAGATATTTATATGTAAATATAAATATAATTAAGAGTACAACTTTATTGGCTAATGATTGGGATTGAATGTTATTAGTCTTATATGCTTATGATAAAAAACAGATAAATATGAAATTATGTAATCTCAAAATACATGTAACAAATGTAATGTAATAAATGAAATAATAAATAAAATCCATCCTAAAATAGCCATAACTACTAAAACAATCATGCCATTCATAGTCATGGATAAATTCCAAGATTCAATTTGTTTTTCTTTGCAATCTTTCAAGCTTGACTATAATCAAATAGCTAATTGATTTTAAGGACTTTTTTCCTTCAGCTTTCACACCAGTTTATCAATATTATTCAATTAGTATTTCCAAAATACTTGGCGCATGTAGAATATATAGGAAGGAGAGTGTGAGCTTAATCCATTTTCTATTAGAAGAATTTGTTGGAAAAGCTCATTTGTTTTCAGTCAGATTTTCATAATGGAAATTGGTTCCTGTCCCTAATCTGACTTAATGGAAAGGAAGATCAAGTTCTTGACATATCTGATAGGATATCAACACAATTTGCTGGAACACTTGCCACTTGATGATGAAACTGTCAGAACTATACTAATGAGAAAGGGATGCTTTGATTAGAAGCCTTGTTGAATGTTAATTATGCAGTTAGGAAAATAGAGAGTTTATATTCTGACATGAAATTCCTAGTAGAATAAAATGGATTCATAAAGGGCCAGGAAGTCAAGCTAAAGCAAAGTACCATTTATCGTATGTACTGGCCAAATAAATAATCTTCAGTGTGACCTTGAAAATTCATATAATTTGCTAGTATCAATAGACCATGTCCATCCAGATTTCTGTCTTTAATGCTCAGGAGGGTAAGTTTTAGTAACGTCGGTTGCATATTCTAAGAGGAGCAGATGCAAGTTAGTGTGGAGTCAGAGAGAAGCAGTTCAAGTGAAATATCTAGCAACTATATTACATAAGAAATACATAAAGTACTGTGATAAGTTTTGCTTTAACATACAAATATATGTTAGCTACCTCCAAAGACTTGAAACTCTATCATGTAGAAGAGAGACCAAGGCTTATTCACTGTTGTGTTAAATTTACAAACATGACTTGTACACCACAAATCCACCTGTCCAACAATGGAAAGAATAGTGATGACTAAAAAAGAGATTCTAAAAGAATGAAATCTTGCCATTTGCAATGATATGGACGGAACTAGAGGGTATTATACTAAGTGAAATAAGTCAGTCAGAGAAAGAAAAATGCCATATGATTTCACTCATAAGTGGAATTTAAGAAACAAAACTGATAAACATAGGGGAAAGGAAGGAAAAATAAAATAAGATAAAGACAGAGAGGGAGGCAAACCATAGGAGACTCTTAACTAGAGAACTTGAGGGTTACTGGAGGGGAGAGGTGTGGGGGGGAGGGGAAAGAGGGTGTTGGGCATTAAGGAGGGCACTTGATGTAATGAGCACTGAGTGTTGCATGCAACTGATGAATCATTAAATTCTACCCCGAAATTAATGATACAGTATATGTTAACTAACTTGAATTTAAATAACACCAAAAAAAGAGCTTCAAAAAAAAAATCATAAAATTTATTTTTGAAATTAAAAAAAAAAAGTGAGAGATTCTGTGTTAGGACAGCCTCCACTAAGTTAGGTCTGATTTCTTTGAATTTGATTTTCTATGATTTGCTGCAATTAATAATCATGTTTTCTGTAAGTTACAATAAGATTGACATATACTATTAAAGTATGTTGGGAGTAAGTTGACTGTTAGCTTCAAGGGACTATTATATATGTATCAGAAATTTTGTATTTGGTTCCATCCAGAAATTTCCCTTTGACCCATTACAACCATTTTATCTATTAGGAACTAATCCAGTTTCCTATTGGTTGCAGTACAATAAAGTGGGAGATGATAATAAGACCATTTTTTATTTTATAATCATTCCAGGAGGACTATAAGATTGTATCTGCTGAAAGACGGAGGCAATTTTCTAGTTAATTTAATTTGCAAGCCACTTTTACTTGACATTTCAGGTAACTTAGGAAAAAGCTATTTTATTTTCAATTTTACTTGTAGAAACATGAACTCACTTGAATATTGCACCTTTACTTTGCCTCCGAATCTTTAATCAACTTGGATAATTTGATAATATTGTGCCTACATAGAGAGATTTTTGCATGCATGCCTGTGAATGTTTTATTCTTGTTACTCTTGGTAATGTCTGAAATCTGAAGGACTATGTAATAATCCCCATATAATATCTTCAGGTACACCTACCACAGCAGTTCCATTTACGTATTCCACAAACACTAATTATTTTCATAGAATGCACTTAATTAACTCCATCCCACTGCAGTAATCTCATCTAGAGGAGATGATGAAACTCAGTTAATTGCAATCTGGGAGAGTATGTGCCTTAAACAGGTGCAACCTCCTGCATCTATTTTGTGACTCTGTTTATGAATAAACATAAATTTTAGGATATCATGTTTAGTCTCGTTCTATCTTGCTCTATATACAAATAATAATTTATGGGTGTTTTCATCCAAGCCTTTGGTTATTGGTGTCAGGTTATTATTAGAAAAATAGGTAGAATTAAATCATGTTACATAACCTACAAAAGGTATTTATAGGTATTTTAAATTAAGCAAATTCCCTATCAGTGTCTGCTTTTAACTTAGAGTGAAAGAAATCAAATCAGTCTACTCTAAAGTCATGGCTGGTGAATTGTTATTGCTTAATACATTTGGCAAATGTTTCTAAATTCCTTGCAGTATAGGACATTGGAAGAAATTGAAATCATTCTTCCATAGGGAGTTGGAAGCATTTAAAATGCTTTTCAACATCTATAAACTCTATAACTTATCAATTTTATAGTGTATTCAATATTTTGACCTTACAAAGTGTGCCTCCTAGAGCAGAACATATCAACAACTTTATTTAATTTTGTGCATAAGTGAAAAAAGAAAGAAAATGTTACATAATATATTTTGTGATGTTGTGAATAAATAGATTAGTTACTGGCCCTGCGAGAGTCTCAGAAATTACAGTATTACTTATGTCCTCCATATGTAATTTAAAAAATAGGCAAATACCCAAAGCAAAGGCAGAACAAGTTAAAACAAAAGCAAAGCAAACCAACACATACAGACACAGACACACACAGACACACACAATTATAAATGAGTACAGCAAAGTCCAATAAAATCTTGATATTTTCCATGAAGATAAAGTAAAATATTTTTGAAATTTCAAACTGTTTTCTAAATATTAGTTTTGATGACATGGCCTGTACTGGCCTACATGGTATTTAGGATTCTAAAATAGCTCCCAAGATTCCTTGCCCCTGCTGTCCATTTCACACCAATATGATGGATTTTATTTCTATGATTAGATTATAAGACACAGTTAACGATTATCCAGGTGAACCTAACCTAATCCCAAGTCTTTTAGTAAGCAGGGGTTTTTCCCCTAACCCTGACACTAAACCTAAACCTAACCCTGTGGAGAAGTCTCTGAACTGCAAGATACCAGGCATATACTATCATCCTGGGCCTAATCCTAACCCTAACCCTAACCCTGGCCATAACCCTAACCCTAGATCTGAGAAGAAAAAAAGATGTGAGATATATATATATATATATATATATATATATATATATATATATATGTATATATATAGTATAGTATATACAGTATGTGAGATATATATAATATATAGTATAGTATATATAGTATAGTATATATAGTATATATATAGTATAGTATTAGTATATATATACTATAGTATAGTATAGTATATAGTATGTGAGATATATATAATATATAGTATAGTATATATATAGTATATATATATAAAGATATATATATCTCTTTGCATGGAATAGTATTCAGCTATAAAAAAGATTGAAATCTTGCTATTTGCAATAATGACATGGATGCTTCTAGAGAGTAAGTATTCTATTAAGCAAAAGAATTCAGTCGGAGAAAGACAAATGCCATATGATTTCACTCTTATGTGGAATTTAAGAAACAAAACAAACAAAAGAGGAAAAAAGAGAGAGAGGCAAACCAAGAAATGGCCTCTTAACTACAGAGAACAAACTGATGGTGACCAGAAGGGAGGTGGGTGGGAGGATGGGTCGCATAGATGATGGGGATTAAGGAGGGCACTTATTGTGAAGAGCACTGGGTGTTCTATGCAAGTGTGGAATGACTATATTATACACCTGAAAATAATATTACACTATATGTCAACTAACTGGAATTTGAATCAAAACTTAAGAAAAAATAAAAAAGAAAGAAAGCTGGGAGTTTTCTCTGGGATGTAGAAGCAGAATAAGAAGTTGGAGATTGGGGCACCTGGGTGGCTCAGTCGTTAAGCGCCTGCCTTCGGCTCAGGTCATGATCCCAGGGTCCTGGGATCGAGCCCCGCGTCAGGCTCCCTGCTCGGCGGGGAGCCTGCTTCTCCCTCTGCCACTCCCCCTGCTTGTGTTCCCTCTCTCGCTGTGACTCTCTCTGTCAAATAAATAAATAAAATCTTTAAAAAAAAAAAAAGAAGTTGGAGATTTAGTGCATGAGAGTTCAGTATGTCATTGCTGGCTGATGTCAGGGGGTCCTGTAAGAGGGGATGAGGGTGGCTTCTAGGAACTGAGAGCAACCCCTGGCCAACAGTCAGTAATTAAATGGAGCTCTCGGTCCTATTACTGCAAGGAATCAAATTCTTCCAACATCAAGAATGAGCTTAGGAGCAGATTTTTCCCCAGAGCCTCCAGATGAGAAGTCAATTTGGCCAACACCTTGATTTGAGCCTGAGACTAAGCACTGAACCCAGTCAAGCCCACTAGACTTCTGACCTACAGAGCTGTGAGCCAAAACACATATTTTTTAAAGACACTAAGTTTATGCTAGCCAAAAAGTAATAGCTATAAAAATCACAGAGTAGGGGTGCCTGGGTGGCTCAGTTGTTAAGCGGCTGCCTTCGGCTTGGGTCATGATCCCAGGGTCCTGGGATCGAGCACCACATCAGGCTCCCTGCTTAGCGGGAAGCCTGCTTCTCCCTCTCCCACTCCTGCTTGTGTTCCCTCTCTCACTATGTCTCTCTCTGTCAAATAATAAATAAAATCTTAAAAAAAACAAATCACAGAATAAAAAAAGCAAATACGGCCAATATTACCAAACCTCAGAATGTCTGTTGCTATGGGCCCAGGCATTGGTTTCCTAACTTCTTTTATTAACATTATTCACTTTTGAGGTGAAAAGTGGACTTTTCAATATATATGTTGAAATACATACAGTGGAATGTCAATATATATAATAAAGTGCATCACTATAGTTGAATTGAGATGAGTTTGCTTGGATTAAGGCAGGTTCTGTTCAATACCAATTTAACACAAATATTTCACTAATATTATATGCCAAGTCATATTTTATTCCATATTCTCAATACATGGTATTCTGTACAAGATTCCCAAGAGTACAGATAATAAATGTTATGAGAAAATAATATAAAGCAATATGATAAAGAATAATTAGCACTTCACTTATGTGACGCACCTAAAAAAAAAAAAAAAGAATGAAAAACAAACAAAAAGCAGAATCACACCTATAAATAAAGAGAACAAACTAGTGATGGCCAGAGGACAGAGGGGTGGGGAGATGGGCAAAACTGTTGAAGGGGAGTGGGAGATACGGGCTTCCAATTATGAAGTGAAGTGAATAAGGCATGAGAATAAAAGGGAGAGCATAGGGAATATAGCCAGTGGTATTGTAATAGCATTGTATGGTGACCGATGGCAACTACCCTTGTGGTGATCATAGCCTAACATATAGTTGTTGAATCACTATGTTGTATACCTGAAACTAATGTAACATTGTGTGTCAACTATACTCAGATAAAAATAAAAAAAAAAAGAGAGAGAGAAGAGAAATGATTAGCATTTAGAGGGAATACTTTTGATGGGATGGTTAAGGAAAGCCTGGGGGAGAAAGTAATATTTAAGCTGAAATCTAAGTGTCGAGATGAAGCAATCAGGCAAATCTGGTGGTAGCCCATTCCAGGTAATCTTTTGTTCGTCACTAGGAGATGCCTACTACAAATGCTTATACCTTAAAATATCTTCAGAAACCGCTGGCTCAAGACAAGAAATATAGTCGATAGTGACGAACTGTATGTTTTTCTCCAGAACCAAACACAATTAAGATCACAGAATGATCCATTGTTGACTAGTACATTGTCCTCATGAGCTCATGCATCCTGTCCCTCTCTCAATGTTTGCAGTGGTTCAGCTGGAAAGGAGTGGACAGGACAGTTCACAACTGGAAATGTGGTTATGGTCAGCATGCAATTTTTCATTGCTCAATATAGAGTATAGACAAGCAGGGTCACACTGAGGAACTCTCAATTGGGTAATATAGACAAAATGACAGCTCTGATAAGACTAATACAAAAAGAGGCATACCATCTTACTGAACACACAATAAAAATATCTTTTCCTATGTCTCCTATTTCACTTGAGGAAAAGTAAATCATGCTTATCATTGAGAGATTTAGTGATTTCATCAGTTTTTGAGAAAAGAGGCTGGACCCTTATCCTATTCTCTTAGCTCCTTCAATCTAGTTAGGACCCACATCATCCTAAAGGGAAAACATGTTTCCCTCTAGCAAATTCAATAACATATTATGCTAGTGGATAGAGAAAGAAAGTCTAATAGAATTTTCGCTTTGACTTTCCTTTGCAGAGTTTACTCTCTGTGGCTCTTTGTATAAATGCATATCATATAATTTTTATCATAGTCACTGATTTATACAACTGACCCCTTCCCTTCCATGACTGTGCATGTTTCCAAGGCAAAGACAGTATCAGTCGGGTTTGTATCAGGATCCAGGATAGCAATTTAACAATACATGTTTGTTAAATGAATAAACATAATTTGTGATGTAATATTATTAGCTGATGACAGTTCCTTATGTTAATGCTTTCAGAGCAATGGGGATTGGCATAAAGTTGGCCTTTAATACAGTGTGTAAGCTGAATGAAGATAATGTAGACAAATATGAATATTCTGGATTTTTTCCTATTAAGTTTGTCTAAAAAATATAGGTAAATATTTCTTCCTATATGTGAAAGTAGGGGAGGATGATACAGGAAATTAATGAGTAAGCCAGAAATAGGAATTGAAAGAATTGATCATGTAGTATTTGACACACAAACATGCTATACACACACAGTTATCTATGCATGGCTATATGTAAATGAACATGTCTCTGTGTATATTTGTAACAAGAAATACTAGATTTAATTTCTAATCCCAAAGTATGTACACTGAGCTGCATTTACTCTAGTTCATAACGAAGCCTGTTTTAACTAATCTTCAATTGGAGTTGGGGAGGAGGGGATGGAGCAATTCAGAAATAGGGAATTATTTCAAATCTATTTAGAACAAGGTGCATGTAGAAATATTAGAGGGTGGTCAGGGATTCTTTGTCTTACTATTAGACAGTGTAGGGCAGATCTCAGGTGCCCTTACTGAGAAAGAGAAAAGAGGAGCTGAATGCATTCTAAAGAGCAGATAGATGTAAATCATGAACTCTGCGATGTTTGCTATTAAAGCATTTATTTTCCATATAAATAAGGCATAGTGCATTTCTTTCTTGTTTCTCATTTTTATTTGAAATATCTCTGATTTCTACTGTTTGCCAAAAGTTAGCCTCTCAAAACTGCAGTGCTGGATAGTCCCTCAAAGGGAATTTCTTGCAGAATAATCCACTAATACTAATGCCAAGGGAAAAGTAATGCCCATGTCAAAACTATAGAGCAGAATACAATTAAGTGAGACAGTCTGTATATTATAAAACGAGAAATAGATTTTTTCATTATTTTAAGCCTTCTCTATTTCAAAGCAGGATTTATTAGCCATTATTTTATTTTCTGTGAGGTCTACAGACCGCCATGGATCAATGAGAAAATAGACATTGGCCTCCGTATCATCAACTTCACTACATGTTGATATTCTAAAATTCCCATCGGTAATAGATTGTTTTAATTAAAAACAAACAAACAAACAAAAAAACACAAGGCATCACATGTCATTTGTACACATTTGGATTTTTTTCTTAAAAATATTTTTTTTTTTTTTTTTTTAGATTCTCCAAAACAATATATGCACATACTAGAAAATGTGGAACATATAGAACAGTGTGGCTAGACACAGAGTAGACAAATAAGTGTTAATACACAAACTTGGGCAAGAAATAGGCTATTTCTTTATGCATTGTAAAGCAATGTCTAGCTCCACAACTAAGCACACTGACTAACATCTTAACCTTTCCCCTAGGGTTGCACTATAGTTTTGGAGATCTTTCATAAAATGAAATGGGGAGTGGCTCTGGCAAGTTGTAATATGTCCACACAAGTTACTACTAAGGTATACATTGTGCCATGAGAAGGGTAAGTTTAAGTTAGCACTTTGGTGCTGGTTCTCGGCACTCATTGAACAAAATAATTTTTTTTATTCTTATGTTAATCGCCATACATTACATCATTAGTTTTTTTTTTTTATTTTTTTTATTCTTATGTTAATCCCCATACATTACATCATTAGTTTTAGATGAAGTGTTCCATGATTCATTGTTTGTGCATAACACCCAGTGCTCCATGCAGAATGTGCCCTCCTCAATACCCACCACCAGGCTAACCCATCCTCCCACCCCCCTCCCCTCTAGAACCCTGTTTGTTTTTCAGAGTCCATTGTCTCTCATGGTTCGTCTACCCCTCCGATTTCCCCCGCTTCATTCTTCTCCTCCCGCTACCTTCTTCTTCTTTTTTTTTTTCTTAACATATATTGCATTATTTGTTTCAGAGGTACAGATCTGAGATTCAACAGTCTTGCACAATTCACAGCGCTTACCAGAGCACATACCCTCCCCAGTGTCTATCACCCAGTCACCCCATCCCTCCCACCCCACCCCCCACTCCAGCAACCCTCAGTTTGTTTCCTACAATTAAGAATTCCTCATATCAGTGAGATCATATGATACATGTCTTTCTCTGTTTGACTTATTTCACTCAACATAATACCCTCCAGTTCCATCCACGTCGTTGCAAATGGCAAGATCTCATTCCTTTTGATGGCTGCATAATATTCCATTGTATATATATACCACCTCTTCTTTATCCATTCATCTGTCGATGGACATCTTGGCTCTTTCCACAGTTTGGCTATTGTGGACATTGCTGCTATAAACATCGGGGTGCACGTGCCCCTTCGGATACCTACTTTTGTATCTTTGGGGTAAATACCCAGTAGTGCAATTGCTGGATCATACGGTAGCTCTATTTTCAACTTTTTGAGGAACCTCCATACAGTTTTCCAGAGTGGCTGCACCAGCTTGCATTCCCACCAACAGTGTAGGAGGGTTCCCCTTTCTCCGCATCCCCGCCAACATCTGTCGTTTCCTGACTTGTTAATTTTAGCCATTCTGACTGGTGTGAGGTGGTATCTCATTGAGGTTTTGATTTGGATTTCCCTGATGCTGAGCGTTATTGAGCACTTTTTCATGTGTCTGTTGGCCATTTGGATGTCTTCTTTGGAAAAATGTCTGTTCATGTCTTCTGCCCATTTCTTGACTGGATTCTTTGTTCTTTGGGAGTTTGATGAGTTCTTTATAGATTTTGGATACTAGCCCTTTATCTGATATGTCATTTGCAAATATCTTCTCCCATTCTGTCGGTTGTCTTTTGGTTTTGTTGACTGTTTCCTTTGCTTTGCAAAAGCTTTTCATCTTGATGAAGTCCCAATAGTTCATTTTTGCCCTTGCTTCCCTTGCCTTTGGCGATGTTTCTAGGAAGAAGTTGCTTTGGCTGAGGTCAAAGAGGTTGCTGCCTGTGTTCTCCTTTAGGATTTTGATGGACTCCTGTCTCACATTGAGGTCTTTCAACCATTTTGAGTCTATTTTTGTGTGTGGTGTAAGGAAATGGTCCAGTTTCATTCTTCTGCATGTGGCTATCCAATTTTCCCAACACCATTTGTTGAAGAGACTGTCTTTGTTCCATTGGACATTCTTTCCTGCTTTGTCAAAGATGAGTTGACCATAGAGTTGAGGGTCCATTTCGGGGCTCTCTATTCTGTTCCATTGATCTATGTGTCTGTTTTTGTGCCA
>NC_058413.1:21682485-21732071 GCF_002201575.2 Neomonachus schauinslandi | reverse complement strand
GCTAGCAGAGTAACAACGTCCCCAGAAAATATACTCTAAACAAATCACAAAAGACCTGAAGCAGTGGGAAAAGAAAGGGAAAGAGAGAAAAAAGAGAAAGAAAAAAAAGAAAAAGATAAAGATAAAGATAAAAACAAAAACAAAGAAAACAAAACAACAACAACAACAACAAAAAAGACAGAATGTGATCAAATATGATCCGGCTGGTATATAGATCAGTGCCACACACTAGATTTGGGGTGTATTTTGGTCTTTTAAAGAAAGTGCCTCCCAAAATTTTAAAGAAAGAAAAACTTATATATGTACAAAAATAAGGGTTGATATGATGAAGGGATGGAATATGACTGTAAAGATGGAAATTATAAAAAATTTTATAAAAGGAATTGATAAGAAGTTGTTTGAAAAAGGAAAGAAGAGGATTTAAAAAAAGAAAAAAGGAAAAAAAAAGGGGAGAGGATGTGATCAGGCAGGGGAATAGAAAACACCATATACTAGAGATTTAGGGTATATTTTAATCTGTTAGAAGAAACTATCTCAAAATTTTAAAGAGAGAACAACTTATATATATAAGCCAAAAATACGGGTAACTACTATGAAGGGATAGAATATGACTCTAAAAATGAAAAATAAAAATGTTTTTTTCAAAAAAAGGGATTGATAAGATGTTGGCTGAAAAAGGGAAAAAGAAAAATTCAAAAAGAAAAAAAGACAGTTAAAAAAAAAATTAACTTTGAAAGACTAAAGAATCATGGTAAAGGAGCCATGAATTCTATGTGCAGTATTCCCCTAGCGCTGGAGTTCTGCCGTTCTCAGATCGGTAAACTTGGTCTTGGCCGGCTGTTCTCGCTGATCTTCTGGGGAGGGGCCTGTTGCCGTGGTTTCCATGTCTCTGCCCGAGGCGGAATTGCCCCGCCCTTGCCCCCTCCCGGCTAAGTAATCTGCTCGGGTTCGCTCTCCGGGGCTTTTGTTCCCTGCGAGCTTTCCGTACAGCTTTGGAGGCGGAGAGTGAAAATGGCGGTCTCCCAATCTCTGCCCCGGAGGAGCCGAGAACTCGGGGCCCCGCTTCTCAGTGAGCCCCCAGAGAAAAGCCGTCAGTCACTCCCGTCTCCCCGGTCTCGGGCTGCACTCCATGCTCACCCGGCCTGTGACCGTGCATTTCTATCTCTGGCACCCGACCCCGGGTGGAGTCTCCAAACCCAGCAGATCCCTGCGGCGCGCTCCCGCACGGCTCCTCCCGGGGGAGGAAGGTGAGTCTCCCCGGATCTGCCGCTTGTTGGGTCCCTGCTGGAGGAGCCGGGGCCCGACTGTGCCGCGGATCACGGTTCATGGCAACCCCGAGCTGAGAGCCCGCGCCTGGGCTGCGCCTCTGCAGCCGGCTTCCCTGCTCCGATACCTGGGAGCTCCGCCACACTCAGGCACCCCCGGTTTTTCTGTGACCCCGAGGGTCCTGAGACCACACTGTCCTGTGAGTGTTCCACCCCCCGCTTAGCCACCGGAGTGACGTCCCTCTGCGGAGCAGACTTTTAAAAGTTCTGATTTTGTGCTCCGCGGCTCTATCACTTGCCAGAAGCGGCCCACGGAGGCCCCTCCCCCGCCGTCTATCCTCCCGAATATCGCCTCAGATTCACTTCTCCGCACGTCCTACCTTCCAGAAAGTGGTCGCTTTTCTGATGAGAGAATTGTTGCTCTTCTTTTCTTCAATCTCCTATTGAGTTTGTAGGTGTTCAGAATGGTTTGATCCCTATCCAGCTGAATTCCTGAGAGGAGATGAAATCCAGGTCTCCTACTCCTCCGCCATCTTGCTCCGCCCCCCCCCAAAATAATTTTTTATATGGCTGCTTCTGGTCCTCTCTTACTGAGACCGGCCATTCTTTCCAGGAGGCTCACCTCTCATTGAAAGGCAGCCAGCTAACCAGTCTTTGTGCCCACTCTATTCTCTCTTCACCACTTCTGATGCTTCAGATCTTCAATTGTCCTCTTCAAGTTGGGCGAGCCTTTCTTCTCTCTTCTTCAGGCCTCTTTCTGACCTCCTCAGAAAACCCACTTCATTTTTATTCTTCAGCAATAGATCAATGGCCCATTCAACTCCAAATCCAAATTAATAAAAGCATTACTGGTTGTTTTCCTTCCAGATTAAGGAAAAATTAACCTGTAACTATCAACTACTTCAACAAAGAAAAAAAAAGTGGAACAGTTATGTTTGCATATTAAAATAGATGGACCATTCAGGACTTACAATGCTGCCTGCTTTGTATGTCAACAAGAACATTTTCTTTTCATTCCAATATTTGCTGCCTAAATCACGTCATGAAGCAGCACCTTCATGAAGGAGGGACCTGCTCTGTGAATCACATGGATTCCTTTAGGATGGTCAAAACACCCATATAAAGTGGCACGTCTTTGTCAAGAGCATTCTCCCTGGCCTCCTGGGGTCTTTTATTTTTATCCTGAGTTCTACATGGATATATTTGCCTCCATCTTCTGGAGTATTGTTTCCTCTGGGTGATTTTTCTCCCTCTCCTTTCTGGCTCCATTTCCTAGGAAGTTAAAATGTTAGCACAAGCAGAACGTACTAGAGTTGCAGATACAGCTTTGATCTGTGTTACATGAAGTAAGGATTTTATTTGGGGCATGTCACGTGGGCTGGTTCTCATATTTCCTGTTGGAGCTTCTTCATCCTTGGAGTCATTTTCTTCTCTCAAACTCGGACACAAAAGCATCTCTGCTTATATTTGGCTGTAAGAGAGAGATGAGTGGTGTGCAGTTGTTACATCCCTGTTCAGTTTCCTTCAGGTAGGTGACAACTTCCTAGTTCCACCATTTTGTGGCTTTCAGTTGTCAGATGCTAAAAAAACACCATGGTGCCAACATAGTTTAGGCTTTTGTGGAACCTGACAGATTCCTCTCTTTGGCCTATCGCTGCTTCCTAAACACCCAACTTCTCTGTCATCTGTACTGTTACTTGTGTGTTCTCTCCATGAAATTGTCATAAAGGCTCAATTACCAATATAAGAACTATGTTAGCAATTATTACTCCTGTTATGAAAATAACAACCACCCACGGGAAAACATGATAAACACTTTGATATCCTTAACAATCCTTTATGTATTTTATATAACTCAGGTAAAAATTATAAATTTATGAGAAATTTTGTATTTATTTTATAACAATAGTGTAACAGAGGGTGCAAGACAAAAAAGATTGGTTAGCAAAGTATTTTAAAAAATAAATTAATTCTCAGCATTTAAAAAAATAGAGTTTCAGATGTATGTTTTTTCCTGAAAAAAGGAATTAGCAGCATTAGATCTGAATTTGAGTCTTGGAATACTTGACAATAATGTAGGGACAGCAGCCCCTTCTAGTTGGAACATATGTCATGAGTTCCCTAATTTAGCACAGTCCCCACTGGTGATTTCCATTCACTTATTTAGCTGCCTGTCCCATAGAGTTATTTGTTATTCCTGTTGCTCACAGTTTTCTATAAAATGAAATATCCTTCATTAAAATAATACATAATGTACTATAATGTCCCCCATCATTCTCTATTTTTGTATATATAAAGCAGTGGTTTTAAATGTAGTTTGGAGGACTTTGCCTTGCCAGGGGACATCTGACAATATTTAGAGACATTGTTGTTTGTGCAACTGTTGGGGTTTGGTGGATGACTGGATTAGTATCCTGAGGATAAAAACCAGGGCTGCTGCTGAACATCCTATGAAGTATGGGAAACCCCACAACAAGGTATAATCCAACCCAAACAATTGTACTGTTGTTGAAAACCCTAAATATAGAGATTGTACATTTAATGATTGATCTTTTTAAAGTATTAAAGCAAATTTCTATAAAGGTCAAAGGATAAGGGCAGATTTTATGTAATTGGTGGCCATGGTCAAATTTCTCTCAAGAAAGATTTTTCCCATAGACACTGTTTTAAATTTATATTTATTTATTTAATAAGAAAATTCATAAATAAATACAAGATGGAGTGTAATAGAATTTGAGGGAAAAAAAAATCTCGGGTACATAATCTTGCCTTGATGTACTTCTGAGCGTAAGAATGTCTTTGAAGTAGAAACTTTTCCTGTACCTTCTTTACAGTGTTGAGGACACACTTCAAGTTTAATAAATATTTAATCATGATAATGGGACATTTTGAGGCTGCCTGCTAGAAAAACATTGTAGTAAGCAGTTCAGTGTTAACTAGCATTCATGGGCATTAACAATGCCTGGGGACTACACATAAGTTGAGAAGTTATGACATATTTTAAAAAGTAATTTCAAAATAATATTAAAAGACTTCCCTTTCTGTTAGCTTTTTTTTTCCTCCTGTTTAAAAAATATTTTAATTTTTTCACTTGTTACTTATCGATGGTGCCATAAAAAAGCAATACCCCAACCTTTATTGGCTTAAAACACCAAACTTTATTATCTCACAGTTTCTGTGGCCTGGAATCTAGCTGTTCTTCACTGAGTGTTTCTTACTTAATTCTCTCATTAAATTATGGTCAATTTATTGGCTTGGACGTTAGTCATCTCAAGACTTAACTGGCGATAAAAAATATACTTCCAGGCTCCTTCACGTGTCTGTTGGCAAACATCAGAAGATCTGCTTCCAAACTCATTAACTTCGTGTTTCCATGGGCTGTCTCACAATATAGCAGCAAGTTTCCTGCAGAGCCAGTGATCCAGGAAAGAACAAGATTAGGGTGGCCAACAAGGAAGTCACAGTCTTTTATAGCCTAACCTCAGAAGTAGCACACTATCTCATCTCCCATATTATATTCACTAGAAGCAAGTCAATAAGTCCAACCTATGTTCAAGGGAAGGGAATTACATATGCACATAAATACAAGGAAGTGGAGATCATTCAAGATTAATTATAGACTGCCTACTACAATCTGCCCACTAACCCCCAATAATTCATGTCCAGCCCACATGCAACATATACTTACCTCCTAAGTTCCCCAAAGTCTCATACTGTTATGGCTCAAAACCTACAATGTCATCTTCCAAATTAGGGTTAGGTGTGGATGAGACTCCTTATCTATAGTTCTTTAAGCACAGCTCCTCATGTGCAAACTCACTTGAATTGTGGATCTGGGATAATAAATAGACAATTATTTACTTCATAAGCACCTAATCTCCAATGGCCAGATAGCATAGGAAAACTGCTATAGATATTCCTGTTCAAAAGGGGTAAAAGGATACTATTTTAAGGATACCCAGGATTTGTTTTAACCAGGTATAGTGAGACACTCAAATATGGAAATGAGTGTCATGAAGAAAAAAGTTTATATTCAGAGTTCCCTTTAAACAGGAGGCACAATACATCTTACCAGGAAACACCTGGAGTCAGTCAAGAGGCAGAGGGGACAAAGGAATTGGTGAGCTAAAGCCTTTTTGTGGCTTCTGTAGGAAGAAAGAAGTGAGGTAGGGTATGTAGGCTTAGTGGCTAGTTTGAAGAATTTTAGCAGATTCTGAGTTGTATGGACTGTTCCTAGTTGTATGGTAACTGGCCCTGGGGTGATTAGGGCAAAGGGATGGTGGCCCAGAGTATAAGAGCCCTGTAATCAAAGTGTTTGCTGTATGAGCTCAGCATTGTTTCCTTTGCATTTGAAAGGTGCATTCAGGGGCAAGTTGTTTATTATGTCTAGGAAATGGCTAACCCTGAGGGACAGTCCTTCAGGCTCAGCAAGGCCCCAGATATCAAAGCATCAGAATGTAGAAAATAAAAAGATATGTTAATAGTGAGATAAAGTGGGGTCACTGATCCATAGCAGTTCTGAAATCCAGTTTGGTGATCATGGAACTTTGTTGATTAATTATTAATGACTGAGAACAATACTTCATGGCTCTTGGCTTTCCCTTCTCTGGTCTTCATTTTTACCTCAGAATCAGCTTTCCTTTTTCATACAAAGTAACACATGTTTGCAGCCCAGCAAATTTGTCAGCCTCAATTCTGCCAGTGGTATTCTGGGATCAAAGGCCTCTTCTCAATGGGTATCACCTCCATGCTCCTTAGTCAAAGCAGGTGATGTTTCTGCCTTAGACAAAGCCATACCCATAAATCTCTGGGAAGGAAGCACTGATCTATTTGGGGATCCTCCTGAGAGAGCCCAGGAACAATGTCCTTATGCTTTCTAATTCTCAGTTGTTTGACAAGAAGATCCTGGAGGCATACCTTTAATCTTTTTGAAGGGCCTTTTGTGTGACTGAATATACAGAGGCACCACCTTTGATCTTTCTGAAGTATTATAAAACATTTACAGTAATACCCTTGGCTTTATCTTTTGACCAAGTTTTCCTGGCAGTGGACTGGATTTTATGTCTGCTTAAAAGCTATTTCCTAATTTTAGTATTGCTGGCCATCTGGAAAGGTTGAGGATTTATAAAACCATCAAATCTTGGCTCCTTCTTGCTTAATGGTCCTTTTTTCCATTTATCTATTTTTCTTGCATTTTACTATAGCAGCTAAAAGAAATATGGTGGCACCTTCAATACTTCGCTTAGAAGTCTCCTTAATTAAATCACCCTCTTTAGGCATATTCTCTACCCTCCACATAACTGCAGGCGATATTGTTGCTAAATTTCTGTCTTTATATAACAATCACCTACTTTTTGCTTGCTTTAGAATCTTTACATTCAGCATCTTCAAAATGCAGATTTCTACTAAAAATCTGCTTAATGCAGTCGTAGCTTTAGTTAACAAGTTAGCTGAAATGCTCTCCACATCTTTCTACTTCCTGGTTCCAAAGTTATTTTCACATTTTAAGATATTTGTTATACTGACACCCCTCTCCTGGAACTAAAATCTATATTAGTTATCTATTTCTGTGTAACAAATTACTCCCATATTTAGTAGCTAAAAATAGCAAATGTTTATCATCTCACAGTTTCTGTGGTTAAGAATTTGGGTGCAGGGGGGCGCCTGGGTGGCGCAGTTGGTTAAGCGACTGCCTTCGGCTCAGGTCATGATCCTGGAGTCCCGGGATCGAGTCCCGCGTCGGGCTCCCTGCTCGGCAGGGAGTCTGCTTCTCCTTCTGACCTTCTTCCCTCTCGTGCTCTCTGTCTCTCATTCTCTCTCTCTCAAATAGATAAATAAAATCTTTAAAAAAAAAAAAAGAATCTGGGTGCAGGTTTCTGAGTGTCTGTGACTCAAGCTCTCTGCTATGGATGCAAGCAAGCTGTTGGCTGAGGTACAGTCACCTCAAGACACAACTGGGTCTGAAGGATCTATCTCCAACTCTCCCATTAGGCTATTGGCAGTCTTCAGAAGATCTGCTTCCAAACTCATTCATGTGGACCTCTGCACAGGGCTGCCTTGTGACATGACAGCTAGCTTCCCCTGAATAATCAAAGAAAGACAGAGTGTTCAAGAAGAAAGCCATTATTTTTTTTTTTATAACTGAATATCAGCAGAGGCATCCCATCACTTCTTCCCTGGTCTAATTATCAGATAGGACTAACTAAGTACAGGCAAGGGAAGGGCATTACAAATGTATATGAATACTAGGAAGCAGGGATCACTGAAGATCACCATAAGGGTTCCCAACCGATGCAAATCTTGCTAATGATATATATGCAGATCTAGATCCTATCCTGAACAAATTCTACCAATCTATTTGTGTGACCGTTTTAGAATTTCTACAGATCTGGGAGAACTGTCACTCAGAATGGACATTTACATATTTGTCAATATGAGTATGTGAGGTAATTGTTTCTCCGACCTCTCAATGAAAACGAGGTGGTTAAGTCAAAAGGAAGGATTAGGATTTGCTGCTGCTCTTACCACCTTAATTGGTGTCAAAAGCTGTATTCAAATAAGCCATGTTATATCTTAGGCTTCACTAAAATGAAAGAGCATGTAGGACAGTCAAATATCTTGTCTCTAACTCTCTGCAGAGAATCTCTTTATTATCTCTTTTTGATGAACAGTCGTCCCCTCCTTACCCATGATCTTGCTTTCCACAGTTTTAGTTACCAGAGGCCAACTGTGATCCAGAAGCAGATGATCCCCCTTTTAACAAATCATCAGAAGGTCAAGGCTAGCCTAACACTGCATCACAACACCCATGTCATTCCCCTCACTTCATCTCATGACTTGGGCATTTTATCAACTCACATCATCACAAGAAGAAGAGTTAGTACAGTACAGTAAGATATTGAGAGAGAGAGAGTGAGAGAGAGAGACCACATTCACATAACTTTTATTATCATATATGGTTATGATTTTTCTATTTTATTATTGTTGATCTTTTACTGTGCCTAAATTATAAATTAAACTTTGTCATAGGTATGTTTGCATAAGAAAAGAAAACATAGTATGTATAAAATTCAGTACTACCTATAGTTTCAGGCATCCACTAGAAGATCTGAGAACATAACCACTGTGGATAAGGTTGAAAGGTGAGAACTACTATACATCCATTTAAAAAATAGGAAAGAAACAGGTAGGTAAACATTCAGGACATTCAGATGGGCAGTTGCCAAATATGTGTGTCATGTTGGGGTTATGGGAGGCAAAACAACGGAAGTAAGATTTCCTGACTACTATAACAATTTTTTCACAAAGTATAAACATATCAGTTAAGAATTAGTTCCACTAGAACCTATGAAGATATATAAAAGTAATGATTTCTGCTCTCAAATATTTTCTGATGTTCAGTACACTTAAGATGATTTTTCAAATCACAACTGTAAGCATATTAACATGGTACACTATGCATAAGACACTTTGAAATATGCCTAACACAGATTTTTTTTCCTAACACAGATTTTTGAGAGATTGGTGTCATATATTGGTAAAAGCAGTATTGTTTTAATGACAAGTCAAATAAGGGTTTAAATTTCAGCTTTGTCATTTATTTTAAATAATGAATATTCATGTCTATCTTATAGGATGATTTTGATGATTATAAGAAAAATTAATATTAAAGTTCCAAATAGGGCTTATTACACAAAAAATAATCCTCAAGAAATAACATTTTAACTATCCTTCCTATTTAGCAATTAGAAATTGAGAAAAGTTGCTTGCCTGTGTTCCCTCTCTAGATGCCAGATTTTTATTCATTTGTCTTTTAAGTTCAATAAAGTTAAACATGTGTAATATTTCCTGAGAAAGATTTACCATTTAACCTACTGCATGTTCATTTTTGTATACAATGCAAAGGCTACAGAATTCTGAGTAACGCGGGGTTGTCTTAGTTTAATTTCTGAAGAAAGAGCAAGTTTGTAGGCTTGATTGGTGTGCATTGTCAGAGCTGAAAAAAACTGTAATCTTGGGGTATGGGGCGCTCACTTGCAAAATAACAAGGGAGCACAGATGAGTATGAAGAACATATATATATATATATATATTTACATAGTAAATTAAATTTGAACTTGGATTTACTATAACTTTAAATTTTAATCTACTTTAGGTCTTGAATAGGTAAGAAGGTTTTTCTAGTACTTTTAAGCACAATGAATTCGATAAAGAAAAAGGGCAAGAGAAAAATGGAAAGTTGACATATCAATAAGTGAAAAAGGAATAGATATAACAAACTCCCCAGGGCTTAAATCAATAAGTGATTCATAAGCCTATTTATATCATGTAAGTTACAATTGATTGAAATAAATCACATAAAGTATGTATCTAAATTAGTAAGAACCATGCTTGTATGTGTCATTTTATTTTTTTTTTATTTATTTATTTGAGAAAGAGAATGAGAGAGAGAGAGAGCATGAGGTGGGGGAGGGTCAAAGGGAGAAGCAGACTCCCTCCTGAGCAGGGAGCCCAATGTGGGACTCGATCCTGGGACTCCAGGATCATGACTTGAGCCGAAGGCAGTCACTTAACCAACTGAGCCACCCAGGTGCCCCTTAATAGGTATATATCATTTTATGATCTCATACAAAAAATGTGTTTTGTTGGAAATTCAATTATAACATCTAAATGGCTTATTCAAAGAACTCTTTGACAGTGTTTTTTTATCTGAGAAATTTTAAGGGTTAATTATATGATTCACATAGTCCATAATATATGTAACAGTTTTTCAATAAGCAAATTGAGCCATTCCATTATTTCCTTAGATGTCTCTGAGACTGTTGGTCCATATTGTTGGCACTATAAAACTTCATTCACTTATTAATAGGCTGCTCTACTGGAACTGTCTACAGCTTAAACTGTTGAGCAGACCAATGGAAAAATACACAATGGGAGTGGATGAGATTTCAGATGATCATGCTGTTCAGGATACATCTAAGGCATTTTATACCCATTCCCTCAGAGTGTTTAGAATCATCTATTTCTAGAACTGCATGGATCTAATATTCTTGGGTTGAAACTCAGCTTGAAGTGTATTCATTAGATCATTATGACTCTGTTGGACATATTCTTTTATGCCAATAAAATGCTTGGGAAATAATCTTTCCACACTCCCATTGAATTTTTCCATCTCTGTTTTTCTACTCCATCACATTTTGTGGACAGGCACAAAATTCTCTTCCAGCTCTTTTTGGACAATTTCCAAAAGCTCTTTCAAAGTATTTTCTCCTTCCCTTGGTCTTGGCTCAACATAAAATGCCTGAGTCCCTAATGGTTTTAGTGTTCACAGGAAGTCTTTATTTTCTCTCCATGTTTTGACAGCAATTTATATTAGTATCTTTATTCTTCAAAAATTTTCTGAGTTATTTTCAACTGGATTTTTCCCCTTGTCTCATTTAGTCTTTCTTTATAAAGGCGTGTTATAGAACTGATCCCTTTTCATGCAAGCCATTAGAATAAAAGAAGTTTACTGTTTCCAAAGCCTCATTTATTGTACTGTAATTATCTAGTGAAACATGAAATCAGATCAAGACTTAAACATATTAAGAGCAAATTTCTAACTTTTGAAGAGTGTTGTATCCCATCTATTTGAATTTAAGCAACTCAAATATTATTCACAATCCTAATCAAGAAACTAACGTTCTAGTAAGTGGTTACAAGAATGGACAGTATATTCTACTTTATCTTAGTGCCTTTAGTAATGCTTTCATCAATGGTAGGTTATTCTGGGCGCCTGGGTGGCTCAGATGGTTAAGTGTCTGCCTTCGGCTCGGGTCATGGTCCCAGGGTCCTGGGATCAAGTCCCGTATCGGGCTCCCTGCTCCTTGGGAGCCTGCTTCTCCCTCTGCTTCTCTCTCTCTCTCTCTCTCTTGAATAAATGAATAAAATCTTAAAAAAAAAAATGGTAGGTTATTCTGGAAAATTCCAGTAAAGAATGTACAAATGGTGATTCATTCATTTTGACACGGGACCGTTCTTATAATTGAAGCTTGGGAGACTGTACATTTTAAAGGGAGCACAAATCTATAATTTCAGACATGAAACGGACTTGAGAAACAGACAATGTGATTTCAGCTTATTTTACAAATGAGGAAGTGTAGTCCAGAGAGGTTAGGTGATGGTAAAAGACTGTTGAGTAACACAGGGGAGCCCATAATCCTCTGTGGATTTTTCCTCCATGACCCTTTGTCATAAACATTTTGCTGAGATTACTCTCAGTGTTGCAAGTGTGGCCATTATGGCGGTTTATCTGTTTCACTCACCTGGAAAACTTAACTCTTAGTTTGTATGGAGCCAAAAACGGAAACCTGGGAAATGGCAGTAGCATCTGGCTTCTTCTATCTATTACAACACCAAAAAGACTCCTTTATTGGATGTTTATGCATTAACTATTATTCTAATGGATATGAGACTGATTTTTACTGCTCTCAAGAATATTTCTAATCACTCCTCTTTAACACTGTATTCAAGTGTGTCCTTAGCATGGCTTCTCTTTGTGATGGAGGGGAGGAAAACTTTTCCCTTCTTCTAGGTTCTTTGGCTGGCCTAATAATAAAATTGACACAAAGTAGATTAACAGGAGGAAAAAATACATTTAATTTCAGGCATAAGGGAATCCCAAAGATATGAGTCTCCCCCACAGGCAGGCAATTGAGGTTCACAAGCCACCCTGAGCTAAAGAGAAAGGGGAGTGATCTTGGGCTTCAAAGGGGAAGAAGACAATTCTTGGGAGGAGCAAATATTTGGTAAACAAATGTTAACATGCTGTGAGAAGTCTTTCCTATGTAAAAAATAAAATAAAATAAAATAAATAAAATAAAATAATAAAATAAAATAAAATAAAAAGTTGTCCTTGGTAGTAGCTTTCTTCCTGGTAGTCTCCCTAAGTTCTTTTTGGCAGTTAAGAGGGAGATTAAAAAAACTCTTCCTAAATTCCTTGGACCTTAACCATCTTCAGCTGGAAATAATCCACATGCTAAAATGGCACATTCTGGGGCGGCCTGCCCTGAACCCCATCAGTGAAGTGTATATTGCTGGTGGATGCATGAAAGTACAGAAATTGAAAAAATGCTTACAGAAAAATTTATAACAATCTGTCATTGTTTCAACTTCTAAGTGTATCATCAGAGGATTCTTACTGTTGAACAGAATATAGAGTAATTCAGTTGTTGTCAAACTTACCTGGTGAGGCATATGTGGTACTCATGTGTTGGTGGACAATTTTTTGGTCCATTAAAGGTACAGTAGTTTTTTAAATGGTTCTTTCCCGCATAGTTTGAGCAGTGCTTCTCTAGAGGAATGAAAATTTAAGGTTTGGTAGCTTCTATTGCACTGACTGCTTAAATGTTTTGCTGGTTTCAGTTCCCCATAGCCTGTCTTCCCAAGGTAGCACACAGTTCAGATATCTCTGCAGTTATGGAAATAATTGCCTAGGGGACAGCAAATGCCAGTAACTATGGTCTTAGTTCACCTGTGAGTCCAGCAGAAGTTACTTATTATTAATGGGTTTATTGGGTGGGAAGCTAGAAAACTATAACACAACCCAAGAGGCTTGTTTTGATTTTCGTCCTGACTGGAGGAAAGGATAACAATGGGAAAATATGGTATTCATTCACTAATTCCTAGAGGAAAACATACCTTTTTCATAGAAGGGGGATATACTGAAGAATTTGCAAATTCTTGGCAATGTATTTTTTCTCAGGGGAGAAAAGAATGAGGAGAGGAAGGCAGAAAGGATTCCCCTCAGTGACACATTTTGAGATGACCCTGGAGATTGGAGCGTTGATATATGCAAGCAACCCCATCCATTTCTAAAAACATGTTGAGCTATAGAAATTGTGTAAGGTTTCAAGATATGCTCTTGAAAATTAGGAAAATAAATAAATAAAATATCTTACCGGCACCAAAGAAACATTCTATAATTACTGTAAAAGTCAGCAGGGAGGGTCAGGGAAAGTGATGGAACATCTGTGTTGGGGCTGAGAGAGCTGAAAACAATTTTTTGCTTGGGCAGCAAGCACTTTCAGGGAGGTTGTTAGAGCTGTCTGAGCTCTTCTATGTGTACACTCTAAGAATAGGACCTCAGAGTGGAAAGTTTAAGGTAAGAATGTAAGAAAGACCCCTTGAAGGATTACTTAAAGTTTTCCTAAACTCTGTAAGAATAAATGTTAAATTTACAATAATAAATTTCATTTATATACCTCATTACAGTTTGGAAGAATGTGCACCTTGACTGTTCTCATTTTATACAACAGGCAAATAAGATAGTTATTATTTCCATTTCACAGGTGAGGACGTTGGAGTATCAGTATGAATCAGAGGATCAGGGGACCAGGACTACAGATACTGAATTTTGGGTTGTTTTGTTTCTTCCTATAGCAGTCTCTAAGAGGACATAGAATATATGTTATATTCCTTACCTTCTCTCCTTTCAAATTCAGGACACATGGTAAGTCACCACTCAAAACTATGTAGAACTAACCTTGACTATTATTTTTTGCATTCTTACTTTTTTTTTTTTTTTTGTCAAGGTGTCCCGTTTTCAGTTAGAGAATATTCCTTCTAAAGACATTCTAAATATATTCGGTCAATCTAAGATGTTCTGTCAGAGAACAGTGACAGACCAAATTACATTTCATGTTTCACTTTTTAGGTTGCCATTATTGTTTTGATGTCTTTGTTTCATGACTTGGAAAATGGTAACATGCATAAGTTCAGGGATGTTTCAAGATTATTTGAAAAATCAAAGAAATAGTGTTGTGGAGATATGTAGGAATTTACTGAAAATATGTAGAGGAGTAAAATCTAGCCTTTCCACCTGGTTAAATAATAAAAGGGTATAATAACTATTTTGTTTAAAGGTTAATTGGGAAGTCATAAGAGTTGTGTAATGGAAGTTAAAAATATTTTATTACAGAAGAATTCATAAAACTGTGGCTTATTTTCTGCTTTCACTTACATTACTTTTAAATGCATTTTCAAATATGTATTGAATGTGTTCAAAAAGTAACCCAGAAGCATAAATAATTTAAGTCAATAAAATCTAAATGATGTTTTTGAAATTCTATATGAGAATTTTTGCTTTAGTTTAACTATCTCATGATTTGTGATATTTTTGATAGCCATTGATTGTGTTACATTTTTAAAATTTTGCTGTTAGCTCTAATCATTTCCCTTGCTTACTAAATGTATTACTTCAATGTCATTCTTTCTCCCCTAACTACACCAATTCAATTAACAGCTTTGAAATCAACATTACCAACATGTGAGCTATCTACAGCTATAAAAATCTATTGCATATCAACCCTCAAGATACATTTCCAACAAGTAGAAAATGTATGGTGGGGAATTTCATGTATAAAATCAGTGGATATCTTTCCCCAGTGAAATAGAGGGAGTTGACTCAGATCCTTGCCCTCATCCCATCCATTATGGAAAGACTACATTAAGCACATTCTATAATTGCCAAGGAGTGTTTCTGAAGTCTCCTTTTATAGAGTTTTGCCTGTGATTGTGACCCATATGTATTGTACAGAGTCAGGAGCAAAATGCTGGTAAGAGCAGGAAAGAGAGAAACAACAATATGTTAATAGGAAATGAAAGCTGAAGAAGAGTAGACAGAAATCTTTTATATTTAGGGTGGCAAAGGATGGGGAGGTAGAGGAATGAGGAAGAATTGAAAGAAATTTTCTTCTTCCATTTGGAAATCCCAACTCATTCTTCCTACAACATTTATTGACAGTCTATTCTGTGCTAAGAATTGTGTTAGATGAAGGAGGTCCATATTTAACACAGCACTCTTCCTCAGCTCCTACCTCTAATCGTGCATGCAACTTATATCCATCTTATCTTTGTGCATTTCAATCATTGTCCAATACCTCATCATCTCTTGTGTAGATCACTGTAACTCCTCCTTTTTAAAAAATTCTCCAACATCCTCCCTGTTTTAGTCTCTCCATCATCCAAGGTAATTTTTCTAAAAGACAAATATAATCATATTTAGGAATTACACCTAAACATTTAGATGTACACATCTTTTTTTATTTTTATTTTTTAAGAGAGAGAGAAAGAGTTCAGGGGTTGGGGGAGGGGCAGAGGCAGAGAGAGAGAGAATGTCAAGCAAACTCCGCACTGAGCACGGAGTCTGAAACGAGGCTCAATGAGGGTCTTGTTCTCACCACCCTGAAATCATGACCTGAGCCGAAATCAAGAGTCAGGTGCTTAACTGACTGAGCCACTCAGGCGCCCCAAGATGTACACATCTTTTTATAAGATCACTATCACACTCCTCAGTATTGCATCTGAAGTCCTTTAAAACAAATTCTACGTGTTTTTCTATACCTCTGCAGCTTCACCCTCGCTATTTTCCTCCTGTTGCTCTCATGCACCGGCAATAGGTAACTTGGTATCAGTGCCTTAGGTAACACATACACCATTCTTTTTCTGTTTTCATAACTTTGCTTAAAACAAACCTGCCCCCCCCCAATCAGGCTTACCAATCAGAGAATATGTCCTCTTTTCAGCAAATCTTTTCTGACTTCCTTACACAGACTTAATTGCTTTATTTTATGGACTCCGTAGTAATTTTGCTTCTCTGCGCTATAGCAGAACACGTGGTACTGCGTTTATACTGCCTAAATGTTGTGAGTTCTTCTAGGTTGGAAACTCCTTCTTTTCTTATATTTGTATATATCTAACTTATTGACTGGTCTATAGCAGATACCTAATAAATACAAAATAAGTGAATAACCATTCCTTAACAGTAACTTTAGCTTTTGTGTCTGTACAAGTCAGCATCCCAGAAATAAGAAAGTATATTATTCTTTACCGTTTTTATAAAGCACATAATTGAGTTTAAGATACAGCTCTTATTCTATGTAAAGAGGAAAAAAAAAAAAAACAATACCAGGTAAATCTTTCCACAGGGCTTACCCTACACACACACACACACACACACACACTCTCTCTCTCTCTCTCTCAAAGGGAAGCACCATTTGGAGGAGGTAACCTCCCCGGGTCAATCTCTATCAATCCCTAGGTCTCAGAGACTGAGATGGTGAAATGTCTGTCTTGGGGAGACCAGTCAGCCCACAACAGTCTCCTTCAGCTCCTCCCCTAGCACGCCTTTTGTGTTGCCCTGATAACATTTTGCCATTGCCAGGAAAGCAACTGAGCTGTTGCTGGTGATATCCCTAATGAAAAAGCATGCAATGACCTTTTCAAAGAAGCAGAGGCAAGAGCAAAACATTCCAATTTTCTTTCAGTTCATCTCTTTTCCCTCCAGCTCCACCTGCTCTGAGTGGTAGGTACCACCCACCTGCCCCCACCCACCCAACACACACATCAGATTCAAGATAGACTACAATCTGTTCAATCTATTCAATCCTGGAATCTGTAATTCTGTTTCACTTCTCAAATTTCTGCAGGGATGCATGTAATGGGGGGAGACAACAGCCCATGCCAGATTAAAGTCTTGAAAGAAAAAAACCAAAATGTCAAAATGTTAACAGAGATGATGTAAGGGTAGAAGGGTCTTCAAAGAAATATATTCTTATATATATATTCATATATATGATTTTAAATAGCTTTGGTATTAAGACAAGTCATTATCTTGCATTTTCATATTGTGAGCTAAAGGTTCTTTAAGGATAATGGAGTAAAATATTATACTTTGTCTATAACTAAGCTGAAGGTCAAAGAGATAACATATACTTGAAAAGGGTTATAGAGCTAGTTGATTGCAGGGCTTGAGCTTGATTTCAGTTCTTTCTAGCTGGCAAAGAACACCTTTCACTGCACCATATTGCTTTCATCAAAATAAGATGGATTCTTAGAAAAACTAATTTAACTCAGGGGAATAAGTAAAGTGAATCAAGTAAAAGGGTGCTCTTTGATATCCTTGAACAACCCTATGTGATCAACACTAGGAAGATTTTAGCTGTCTTGGACTATTCTTTAATAAAATCCTCAGGCTGAAAGGGACCTTTTAATTTCAATTATTTCAAATACATAAGATTATTTATTTTATTTAACCTGTTTTAATGAGATATGAACAGTATAAAATTAGAACCACTCAAAAATCATGATAAAAACAACTTTGTTCTTGTAAATTTAATGGTTTAAAGTGACAAAATCATCAGATGATGAATTGAATAAGCATACATTGTTCAGTACAATTACCATCTATTTGGTTTAATAAAGTGTTTATATGGGTTCCATTGTGGGGTAAAGCACAATTAGAAATCTTGAAATTATTTCTGTCCATGCTCCTGGGTATTCTCTTTCTTTCTTGCTTGCTTGCTTGCTTGCTTTCTGATGAGGAGAGGGAGATTGAAGGTAATGGGAAATAATGAACTAGCTCTTTTTTAGGTGCATGACCTCCAGGTTTGGGTTCATTGATGCTGATTATGTTTTATACAAATTACTGTGCAAAGTGACTCTTTGATATGTGATTGCAATCAGGATGATAACATGTAATTTGATTAATCAAGGTAGTTTGATTAATTTCAGTGTTGATCATAGCATAATCCCATGCTAGAATGAAATGCTGTTTACTGTCATTTGGGGTGAGTGATATCCAACAGTGAAAGGAGCACTTGAAGTTCTCTAAACTTTGAACTGAAGTTATCTAACATTTCTAGTTATTTCTATTGATGGATATAAATAATGTTTCAATGTTTTCAAAAGTATAAATCCCCAAACTCATTATGATATATAAAAGCATACTAAGAAATATGTTGCCAAAAAGACCATTTTGTTTCCTTCTTTCTCCTATCAAAACCTTGCATCTCCAAAGCATTATTCACTTCCTATGGATATGATCAAATTTTCCCTGTTATGTGTAACGACTATATTAGTTTGTTTTTTTTTTTAAAGATTTTATTTATTTATTTGACAGAGAGAGACACAGCGAGAGAGGGAACACAAGCAGGGGGAGTGGGAGAGGGAGAAGCAGGCCTCCCGCCGAGCAGGGAGCCTGATGTGGGGCTCGATCCCAGGACCCTGGGATCATGACCTGAGCCGAAGGCAGACGCCCAACGACTGAGCCACCCAGGGGCCCGACTATATTAGTTTTTATCCAAAATTCCATTGCAGTTTATATCTCAGTGCTGAGTTCATATGTGACTTTCATTTCTTGAGATTTGCAAGTTAGATATTGTTAACCCTAACCATTAATAATTGACAAATAAACTTTGTTTTTGGTCCACCCTCATCTTTGCTAGACAAATCTTGTATTGATTTCTAGATATAACTGGGTCAGTCACTGTGATGTCTATTACAGCATTCTTTATATTCATCTGTCACCAGATTCTCAACTGATAGCCCCATTTCCTACTTTATTCAAAGTAGCTATGTCCTGGATCATCCCCAAATCAGGTCTCTTTTAGGTCAAAAATTTGTTTGTTTGTTTGTTTGTAACTATTTAATTGGTTCTATCAGCAACTTTAGCACAAGTTTTCTTGAAAGAGAAGCAGAAACCAGCTACCCAGGGTTTCATGAGGTAAGGGTCACTGGGGAGAGGCCCACAGTCACTGAGCCCACTCCATATACCTTGTGGCCCAATAGAATGAGAGAATGTGAGGAAAGAAAAGGAAGGCAGGGTGAGGGAAATACAGGTCCTGGCCTTTGCCTTAGCCTGCAGGAGGGAAGAAAGGAGGACAGGAGACATTCCCTGCAAGAAGGGCTAGAACTTCCCATTCAAGTTCTCAACCTCATTATGTTGGGAGAAACAGATGAGTCTCTCTCCATCGCTCTGTATTAGGATCCCTACCCCAAGTGGTCTTCCATCACCTCTGTTCTATCATCCCAATTGTGTATTCCACATTCTGCAGTTCAAACCCAAGTTCTGTCCTCTGTCATTTTTTATCTACAGCATAGCTCCTCCTCCAGTTATCAACATCCTAGCATGCTGTGGTACCGCCATGCCAGTGCTTATCATTTTCCATAATTAGCACTTTTATTAATTTTGTCTTTATTTGTATTTGACTTCTCCACCTACATATAAACTCTGGGAGTGAGGAACACTTTCCTTTTTACTGCTGTATTTCCAATGCAAAGGATAAGATTTCACTATAATGGATACTAAAAAAGAAATGTTGAATGAACAAATGAATGTTCTAATGCTCCCCTATTAACCCTCATTTTCACTTCCATGATTCTATTAAAGATTATCTGCTTTTTACTTCTAATGGTACCTGAAGATTCATTTGATCTAAGTTCAATGTACACAATAAATCTGAGTCTCCTAAAGATGCTGCCTTACATATAATATTTCCTCTTCTTTATGTTCTTAATGCTCTCCATTTCAATTTTTAAAACACAGTTTGTAACATGGGTGCTGGAATTAGACTGCTTGGTATTATAGTTACCATTCTGCCACTTACTAGCTGGTGCACTTAGACAAATCTCTTAAGCTTCCTGCACCTCCATTTCCCATCTTCCATGTCGATGTTAGCAATACTAACTCCTCAGTTTATTCAGGTATTAAATGAGTTCAGATAGGGTGGTGCTCAGAACACGACTTGGCTTATAATAAATTCACATTAAATGTGAGAATTTTCACCATAATTCTTATTTGTCTTTTCTCAGTAGAAAGGTAGGTAAGAGAATTAGAGAAAGTATTTAGATTATTTTCTTTTCCATTGTGTTGGTATTGTCCTATGACCCCTCTGTATTCCTCCCTTTTGGGTAAATAAAATGTCCCTATGTGACCATTTTATTCTTTTATTTATTTGCTAGAAAAATCGTATCTTTTTTTAAAAAATTGCAACTATAAGAACCTAAACTAAACAACAGCAACTGGACTTTGTTTATAGACCTATCTTTTTAGTTTTTCATTCAAACAGTCTACACTACCAGCTCTATTTCCTTACCAAATTTTTCACCCTTACTTCTCACATCTGACTTTTTTATCCATCAGATTAATTATTCTGACAAGAGTGTCATAAATGGCTTCCCTGAAAGCCCATAGAAAATATCCTTCTTCATCCTATCAGAAAGATAATGAGTCCAAGTTAACACATGAAACCACTGGAGAAGAAGTAATGCTTGTAGCTAGTTCCAAGGCTGGCAAAGAAATCGCAAGACAGAGTACACAGGGAGGTCCAGATATAGAAATCACATTGAATTTAATATGCTAGATGCTATTCAAATAGTCTCCTACTCCAAATGTGTATGAAAGATAGATTCCTAGAAACACATGTAATAAATTCAGTGTCGAGTTAAAAGCTCTATGGTTTTCATACAATACTATGGAATTAATACATTAAAAGGCAAAAGAAAAAAGAAAATGCTTGGGGTGCAGAACAACAACACTAAGAGACCAAATTGTAAAGTCAAATATAGTTGCAGAGAAATTTATCCCCAGTTCAGCATGGTGATTTTAGCTAGCTCATACAAAAAAGAATATTATACAAGGGATATGGGAACCCATGGTATAGACTACTCCACTGTTGTCTGAGAGGTAGGACAGTATCAGCATCTGCTCTCAGAAGTCAACACATTGGATTTGGAGTACAAGGTGAGACAAGAACCATTATGCAAGAGGAAAAGTTGCATACAAGAGGAAAATTGGTGACCATTTCCAAACAAAATCAATACACTGAATGGAACATGAAGATCAGAGAGAGGATTGGGATCAGAATGTCCTTGGATTTGGTTGATAGAGGCTGAACTTAATGTAATATTTTGTTTTAACTGTAACTCTTCTTTGTCTTCCTCATGCATACTCCTCTACCCTGATATGGCATTAACAGTCAGGTTGCTATGTTTCTCTCTTCCTTCTGCCTCATAATACTACCTGTCCTTTTCCTTTGTCTTCCATTTTCCCTCCAATTGAATGGACAGATTTCTGAGACCCATGACATAATCATTTATTCCTCTTTTTGAAAATTAACCTTTTCTTGCTTCCATCAGCACCCCTGAAGAATGGATACCACACCTAAATTTCTGACTCTGATCAAGGCAATGATCTAATTGTGTTTGGTATATTGTTGAGAATCTATTTCTTGCACAACAATGAAATACGTCTAATGGTTTCTTCTCATGAAATCATTCTCCACTTTTCCACTTCTGCTAATGGCCATACAATTTTTGTTCTTCCAAATCACAATTCATTGACTCAATTATCTTCTCATTCTTTTTCCTTCCCTTGTTACTCATAGTTAATCTCATCAAATCATCTTTTTGATGATTTCTCAAATTTATCTCTTCCTCTTCACTTTTACTGTTATATGTCTTCAAGTTTGAAATGTCCTCCCTTCTTCCATACCCAATAAATTCTTGAAATTTCAGTCCATGCTCCATCTTTCTTAAATATCTTTTTAACCTGTTTCCTAATTCCCTAATTACTTTCTCTAATTCCTTTACATTTATTAATCTTATTAACTTGTTATTCATGTGCCTGATCTTGCTGTCCATACATTGTGTGTCAAAAAGACCAAAACTTTATTGTGGGTAGATCCTTTATCATTACTTAATTTTTTGGTATTTCTCTTTATATTGACTAATAGATGTTTGAAAATTACAATGATTTTTAAAATGAGAAAACAGGCAAAATTTTACTTAATGGCAATAATCTCAGTATAAAACTAGTCAAATGCATTAATTTAATCAATATTTAAATAATATAAGTTTATCCACTTAATGACTTATTCATTTATTTTTGAAAAACACACATCTTGAGCACCCACTGTATCTCATGCATGATGTTGGTGCTGTGGATATTAAAAAAAAAAAAAAAAAAGTCATAATCCCTGACCACATGATCTTCAATATCTAGTAAGGAAACAGTAATTTAAACAATTATTTTATGGGGCCTCTGGCTGGTGCAATCTGTATTCTGTTAAGCATCCAACTCTTGGCTTCCATTCAGGTCATGATCTCAGGGACGTGAGATCAAGCCCCACAATGGGCTTGAGCTCAGTGAGGAGTCTGCTAAAGTTTCTCCCTCTCCCTCTGCTCCTCCCTGTGCTCGCTTGCTCTCTCTAAAATAAATAAATAAATCTTTAAAAAAGTATTTTATACTGTATCATAATTGATATAATTCAGTTAACAACAGGAAGTTCTGTTAGCAACAGAATGTAGAGGAAAATATTAAAACTTCAGTTAAATATTTTATATAACTTTTGATAATCTTTAATTAAAATAGCATTAATAAAGGACCATCATTATTTTCATCATAAAAAAGTGCATGTCAACTGTAAATATGGTTTCTGGCACTAATTGATATCAACACATATTTGTTTTGATATTATATACTTGTACTATTGTAGACAAAATGAGGAAATTAATAAACTAAAGAACTAACACTTAAAAATATTACCATGTAAACTGTTGAGATTACTATTTGAAAGCTTTGCTTCATGTTTAGATAACTTATCAATAATCAATTACAAGTCGGAGACTTGTATAATCTACTCTAAATATTTAAGAAGAATTTTGTTATCATTACTTTTCAAAGTTTTTATTTAAACTGCTTGTATTAATGTAATGATCAATTGAATTAATTTATTTTTCCAGTAGAGGATTTTGCTCTTAAATTATAGAAATTTTTATAATCGAAGACAACAGGACTTGAATTTCCAGTTATTTTTATTTCTTTCTAAATAACAACACATTATAATCATGCTTTTCATCTCCAAAACCTTTCTCAGATTTTACATTTATCTGTATGTTGACTTTTACTAAAGGAGATAAAGGAAATTGAGGCATGTATTATGTTTTCACTCCAGTAATGCAATTCCAAGAAGCCCTAAATAAATGGATTTGTATCCATTTTTCATCTTTGATAGAACCAATTTGCAGAACATTTTTCTCCATCATTTATCTTTTTGGACTCTTAATCTCTTTTTAAAATTGTTTTATCTTATGGTTTCTAGTATCCCTAGCATGTTACTTTCTAAAGATTTATCCTCTTAAAAAAATCACTAAAAAATTTCTCTTTTACTCATTTATGTTCATCTTGTGTGGTACTAAATCAAATGAAGTCTAACGCTAAGTAAAACAAATGGCATCTTTTGATCTTCATCATATTTTTCTTTTATTATGGTCATGTCAAAGGCTATGTTAAAGAAAGTGAAGTGGATCTTATACAAAAATTGTTTGTATGGTGCTTCATTAAAAAAAGAGAAAAATGAAGATTTGTCAAGAAGATAGCTAATTGTAAACAAAAAAATTATTTAGAGAGAAAAATACTTCTAGAATATAAAAGTGACTTTCTTGGACATCCAGATATAAACCTTTGAAGGTAACAGTGACTCAATCGGTTCTCTTGTGTATGTCATACTGAATTTAACTACTGTCCTCCCATCTGCAAAGTTTTTTTTCTTCTTTTTCTTTATTGATGAGTGCTGATTAATCAGAACATAAGATTACGAACATAAAGCAACTCTCTGCGCCTCGAGTCCAAGTTTTCCTTTATTCAATGAATCCTAAAGATATTGAAATTCATTTTATTTGTTGGTGAGCCTATTATGTTCTCTAATGAGATCATCTAGCTAGAAATATCCTTAGATCTGAGAATGGATTGTTTGAAGAAATACCAGAAAGACCCTTCCTTTGAGCAAAATTTTATAGAAGTTAAGTGTATTTTGAACCCACTAAAAGGCATGGAGTTTGTTTTCTAAAATATCAGATGAACTTATTATAGGGCAGTTTTATTTTTGGCATGTTCCAAAGCAAGGGCCACAGATCAAGAACACAGTAAATTTCTACTTTACTCTTAAAATGAGAATCCAACAGAATGAAAGTGTTTGGTTGAATGTCATTTAATTACATCTTGAAGGAGATGAAATACTGTATTAAAAATAAATACCACTATCTGAAAGACACATTATTTTCAGTTGAGAAACTTGGTTTTTGATATAAGAAAAATGAAAAAGAAACAGAATATTACTATTAAAACAACTAAAATAAGGATGTTAGGTTTTCACATACAAATGGATATATCTTTTCCACATGTTCTATTTTAGTTTGGAGCTGCTCGTTCCTTGAACAGGTGCTTGTCAAGCAAGGAAAATGATTTAAGTGGATATTTTACAATTTAAAAAAAATTTTTTAATTGCCTTCTCAGTGTCGCAGTTCTGCAAATGCTGTGTATATTACCTTAAAAGATAGAATATAATTGAACACAGAAAAAAATAGTCTTTATGGCTAAATTATAACTAGGAAAATTGGCATATAATTGTGTTAAAACAAAATTAAAACTTTGAGAACTGTTTCTCTCCCTCCACACTGTGAAATTCATAATCTTAGCTGAAAAGTACAGCGTCCTTTACTTCAGAGAAATTACCACCATTTAATTTGCAGACAATTTTCACTAGAAAAATGTAAAAAGTAAGCCACTAGAATTTAAAGTTTAAGAAAGTATTTCTCAGATATAGTCACTGGTATTATAAAAGTGTCGTACGGTGACAGATGGTAGTTACACTTGTGGTGAGCATAACATAACGTATAAACTTGTTGAATCACTGTGTTGTACACATGAGGCTAAGGTAACATTGTGTGTCAACTATTCTTGAATAATAAATAAATGAATAAGCAGTACTTCTCTAATCACTGTGTCAATAAGATCATTTTCAGCGTTACAGTAAATCCTTCTTTGAAAGAAATAATCTTACAGTCGTGGAGATCAGAAATGATTTGGGTTTCACTAGGCTAAAATCAAGGTGTTGCAGCCCGGGTCCCTTTTGGAGGCTCTAGGAGAGAATTCATTTCCCTCCTTGCTATAGGTTCTAGAGGCCTTGGCTTGTGATCCCCTCCTTTATCTTCAAAGCCAGAAGTGTGGCTTCTTAAATCTCTCTCTGACCCTCCTCTGTCATCATATTCCACCCCCCCCCCAACTCCCCTGCCTCTCTCTTTCCCTTATGTGATTACATTAGGCCCACCTGGACAATCCAGGATAATTTCCCATCTCAAGAGCCTCAATTTAACCACATATGCGATGTCCCTCTGTCATATAAATGAATACACTCACAGATTCTGGGGATTGGGAGGTGGACATCTTTGTGGAGGAGTCATTATCTGCCTATTGCATTTACATATGTGGAAAGACTACTTAAGAATCCCAGTCTGTTTCATTTATTTAATTTTCTTTTATGGCAATACAATGACACAAATACGTTGAAAGGGAATATTGTCTTTTAGATTGTTGTCCTTATATTCTTCAGCTTGTGACCCCCACAGAACTATGAATTTCAGTGGCTAGTTGAAGGTCCTTATAAATTTCAGACAACTAAGATAAGGGAGACTTTTTAAGGAAAGGAGATAAAATATTATTAACAACAACTGTTGGCATTGGAACTGTTTTAAATATTTTGAAGAATCAGCAAGGATTATTGCTAACATTTTACATTATCCTTCCTATTTTATTGATGACAAAACTGAGGCTTTGAGAGATTAAGGAATTTACTGAAAAACCATACAGCTAATAAGTGTCAGACCTCTGTCTACTGAATCGGAGTTTTGAACAACTACAGCATTACTGTCCGTTAATTTGATACATATCTTTCCTTTGAATTTATTATGTGAGTGAGAAATCTTAAACACCTCTGCAATTTTGAAGTAAGTGTTCACTGTTAAGATTCACTGAACTCAGACTTTTTACTAAGTTAAGTAGGAAGTTAGGTGGGAAGAAAGGCCTCATGTAAAGTGTGTGGTGTCTTTCCACACACTTCATTTCCACAAGAAAATGAAGGAAATGTCAAGAAACTGACATTTCTTTCCTTCTATTCAAACACATCTTTCACTTACCATAAAAACTGGTATCATTTTTAAATGTATGGCATAAGTTTTGATAGCAAGTAAGGCATTGATGGAGGGCCAGCTTCATTGGCACATGTCTATGCGGCTCTTAAGGCCCTGCATTCAGAAGAGCCCTATACTTGGCTTAAGAATCTGCTGCCTCATCATATTCTTCTTGTACCTTTCAACCTGCATTTTGTGTGCAAAGTCAGATGGGGCAGAGGGCATGCAAGTGAGCAGAAGAGATCCATGCAATGCATGCCTACATCCTTTTCCCATGTATTCCTGCCACCCCTTTCCCATATAACATTCACACTGCCCCATGAGCATAAAAATCAGATGGACTCACAATGTGTGGGGGGTTCAAGACTTAAAATGAGTACAAGGTGTGTTTGCATCTATCAATAAGGAAGCTGATTTCCCCAAGAAGAGGCATACTTTCCATTTCAAATGTAGTAAGAAAACAATAGCTTCTGAGAGACACAAACAGCAAAGGATTCTATCACAGTCTTTCATATTTGTGTTATGTTTCTGTATTAGCCAATTATATGCACTGAGAATGAAAATACTAAGGGAAAGCAGAGCAACTCATACTTACTTTTCCTCTCAGTCTTCCTTACTCATCAGTAGGGCAAAGGTTAAGTGTGTTGCTGGAATGTATGACTATCAAGAAATGAAATGAAAAAATTCAAGTTACTGTTGTGTAGTGTTTCCATGGTTCTGGTAAGAACAAAATACCTATATATGTTAGAGCTACTATGTCTAATTGTACAATATTGGTGTTTCCAAATATGAATTAAAATTTCTTATATATTTGTACTTAAGACTGGCAATCTCCAGTATAAAGGTGAATAATAAAATTCATGCTAATAGTTTATTATTTTTTTACTTACAATGACGTTAAATAACATATAGAAAATACAGTAATTAGAGAGAGGTCACAAGAAAAGGAAAAAAAATTATATTTTTGTATCTTTAATGGCGGTGTTTTGTTTTGTTTTTTTCATTTTGAACATTTAAATTTTGCACTGGGCCATACTAATTATGCAGGTGACTTTGTATCCAGGGGTTACTGTGTGGCCCAACAATCTCAGGGGAATATCCACTCTGGGAACCATTCCATGGTCATGAGGAAACTATGCTGAGTATTAACACAAGGGATTCTGAATAAAAGCACATTCTGCATTTTGAGCCATTTCCAGAGGAAACAAACCAGAAATTTGTAGGAATGTGGATTTAAACAGGAGCAGGATTGGGACAGCTTGAAGAGCAGTGGGACGGAAGTGGGAAATGGCTTCTTAGACACCAAGTTAGTTTAGCAAGTTTTTTTGTTGTTTGCATAAGCTTATTAATATGATCATCTTTTTCAAGTATATATATGATGGGAAAATATCACCAGCTTTAGTGATATGCAATTTCATTAAATTAATTCATTACATATAAATTGCTTTCAACAAAATAAGTGTTCAATAAATTTTACTAATTGTCACCATGGTCGTTATTCTTTAACTCCTAAAATGATCCAGAGGTAATTATCATTATCTTCATTTTATAAATAATAAAGGTGAAGATTAAAGAGAGTGAGTACCTTATCCATGACTACATAGCTAGTATTTGACAGAACTGGACATCAAACCCATATTCATGAAGACGATCCTTTTGTGTTCCTGAAATTCCTCATTGCTAATGATCTTGTCCTTCACACCACCTTAGCCACTGACATCTATGTTCCTATTATAGATCTTAATAATTGCCCCTTAACAGTAGCTAAATGTGTTAAATCTGAGCACCAATAATCTCCCATTATGACTATAGCATAGAGTCTCATCTGGTCATCCTAACCTATTCTTGCAAGTTGAAAAGCTTCCTTCTAATCATGGTGCTCTCCTCCATGTAGGCGAAGGGGCAGAAGGGAGCAAAATGCCATAGAACATCCTACTCTTTGGGGTGTAGTTTTTTTCTTTTGTATATATATGTTATATTTTTTAATAACAAGTTAGTTTTCTTCTATAAGTTACAGTTTTTTCTGTATTAGGCATTTGCTTGGTTGCTGCAGCTTCTTAACTGGTTTCTAGTGTTCTCACAAAGCTATTTTGGTCCTTATTTCATTATTAATTTGGTGTCTCAGTGGAGGAATGAGGGCCTGGATTTCCTAACCTGCCATATTTTAATGCCACTTGTCAGATCTCTTGATAGATGATAGATAGATAGATAGATAGATAGATAGATAGATAGATAGATAGATGATAGATAATATATGTATATGTCATATATTTTTTTTATCTGAGTCATTCTAATAAGTGTGTAGTGGTATCTTGTTCTTGTTTGAATTAACAATTTTCTAATGTCAAGTGATGTCAAGCATCTTTTCACATGATTATTTGTCATACATACATCTTAATTGAGGTCTTTCAGATGTTTTGCTTCACTTTTTAATTGGTTTGTTTTCTCATTATTGCATTTTTTTAAGATTTATTTATTTATTTTGGAGACAAAGAGCAAGCAAACAAGGGGAGGGGCAGAGGGAGAAAGAGAATCCTGAAGCAGACTCCCCACTGAGTGCAGAGCCCAATGCAGGGCTCCATCCTAGGACCCTGAGATCATGACCTGAGCTGAAATCAAGAGTCCACTGCTCAGGATCCTGGGATTAGCACCCGCCTGCCCATCAGGCTTCAAGGGGAGTCTGCTTGAGATTCTCTCTCTTCCCCCTACTCCCCTCTCAAGTGCATTCTCTGTTTCCAAAATAAACACATACATTAAAAAAAAAAAAAGCCAGCCACTTAATCACCTGAGCCACCCAGGTACCCCTCTCATTGTTGAGTTTTTTGGGGGGTTTTTTTAATATTTTATTTATTTACTTGACAGAGAGAGAGGGCACAAGCAGGGGAAGTGGCAGGCAGAGGGAGAAGCAGGCTTCCCGCTGAGCAGGGAGCCCGATGCGGGGCTCGATCCCAGGACCCTGGGATCATGACCTGAGCTGAAGGCAGCCGCTTAACTGACTGAGCCACCCAGGCACCCCTTATTGTTGAGTTTTAAGAGGACTTTTGTGCAACTGCTTTATCATGTGTTTTGTAAATATTTTCTCCCATTCTGGTTCTTTTTGTCTTTTCACTCTTTTAACAGTATCTTTCACAGAAGAAAAAAATTTAATTTTATTAAAGCCCAAATTATAGTTTTTTAAAATTTAATGAATCATGTTTTTTTTGGGTTCCCTGGCTCATTTTGATTCTCAGAATTTATTATCTTCTGTAATGCTAGAGAGATATTTGTTTCTTGGCTTTTTTGCTCATTAAAATGAAAACTCCTCGATAGGAAGTACATTATTCTGTTCATACTATGTCCCTACACTTAGACTATGATGTTGCACAGATGTATTCGATAAAGTAGTTGATGAATACTTGAATAATTACATGAATACAGGAATATATTATATATAAATAAATAAATGCTGTATAAATAAATGTATAAATACAAAGCCATGTTCTAAACCAGTAGTTTCCATATATTTAACATACACTTCTATTAATAAAAGAATTAGCTCTCACACCCAAAATGTGGATATCTATATACATATCATAATTTCATCTATTTTCAATTTATATATGTACTATTACCCTAATAGAAACCATAAAAGCATCAAAAATTGTATAAATATAAGTATCTCACAGACTTTGAAAATATTTTCTTTTGAAATACCAACTTTGGAAACCACTGCCTAAAACCATTATGTTCTACTATTTCCCATTTTATAGAGAAGAGGGTGCTATCACAGGCTTAATCCAGACTTTTAAGGTTATAATTACAGATATCACAGGAGTAGTTATTACTGGGTGAAGGAGGGATGAGGAGCATATTCCTAAATGTTTTGTATTTAATCTGCCTCTAATTCCATACCTTTTATTTGAATTGCATGGTTTCTCTTTAGTGTATCAGATCAGGTATTTACCTAGTCTGAGATCCTCTGATACTCTGCTCTTCCAGGTCACTCTACAAAGGAATGGCAGAGGTCAACCTAGTACAGGAGAAAAGGAAAAAAATTAAAATTTGGTGAGAGGCACATAAATTCTTTTCCATAAGTCTTTTTTTTGTTTTGTTTTTAAGATTTTATTTGACAGAGAGAGAGAGCACAAGCAGGGGGGAACAGCAGGCAGAGGGAGAGGCAGAAGCAGTCTCCTCACCAGGCAAAGAACCCATGGGTTCAATCCCAGGACCCTGAAATCATGACCTCAGCCAAAGGCAGACGCTTAACTGATTGAGCCACCCAGATGCCCCTCTTTTCCATAAGTCTTAAGTGACTTCAGTGGCGCTGCTCAGATGTCTCTTCTTCACAGAAGATTCTAGTGTCCCCCTAAAATTCATGTCCACCCAGAACCTATGAATGTGACCTTATTTGGAATTAAGATTTTGCAAATATAATTACATAAGGTTATGCTGGATTGGGGAAGGCCCAAAATCCAATGTAACTGATGTTCTTATAAGAGGGAAATTTGACCACAGAAACACAGATGTTCACGGGAGAAGGCCAACTGAAGACAGAGGCAGAGGTTGGATTGGAGTGATGTGCCTATAGTCAAGGAACTCAAAGAATGGCCAGCAACCAGCATAAGCTAGAAGAGGCAAGAAAGAATTCTTCCTTAGAGTCTTCAGAGGAAACATGGCCCTGGTAACACTTTGATTTTGGACTTCTGTGATTTTTTTGAACATTAAAATAATTACTACTGATAACAATTGACAATACCAGTTAACAATTAATAAATATTAAATGCACCAGGTTTTTTTGCCAAGTGCTTTTACATGTGAGTATTATTTGAAGGTAACACTATCAACTAAGGAGGAAGCAATCATTTACATTTTTCAAGTTGACCTGTCACCAAAGTGCGAAGGTAGTTCAAGTAATTTTAGGAAACCGGCAAGTGGCAGAGCAAAGACTTTCATTTTGGTCTCTGTTACTCGAAAACTCAGGTTCCCAATAGAAATACAATATTTGAAGTAAGATTTTTAAGATACAGTTAAATATTCATTTTACTGCAGCATGTCTAAATATATGGCCACACTTATTTTTTAGCAAAAACTGGGCACATGTAGGCATTCTATAAATACTGAATGAATGAACACATGTAGCATTGCAGCAATTTTTATATGATAATATTTCTTAAGAAATTTTTTTTTTGGCTGTGATGTGTAGAAGTACATTTTAAAATGAGAAGAAAAACTGATTTTAAATCATAGTATCTGTACCCAAAACCCAAACTCCTTTCTAATGAAAGCAACTGCCTCCAAATTACAGAAATCAACACAAACATTTATAGGGGCCTCTAAGACCCATAAACTACTCACCAAGCATGAAGAGCTTTTCTTCTAAGAATGCTCAAATGGATTATAAAACAATACATTACTTTTATGTTCTCATGGCCCATTAAATCTTTTTTAATGCAGTATTCTTTGAATCAGTAAGTTTTGAGTATGCCAAAATACTGGCACTTGCTCTAGTTTTCCTTGCAGTGGGGGGCTATTAGTCGATTGCTTCTATCTTTCATTGTTACCTCCATAAACAGTATTAATTCCTCAGCTTAAAAACATTGAAGTAAGAATATCTATTTATACTGAAGCAAATAAAGATTTTTAGTCTTGTTCCTTTGAAAGGAATGTGAAATCTGACTACATACCTAAAGCCTTCCTGTTCAAAAGCAGCAAGCAGCAGATCAAATGCTCCAGTTCCTAATGTCATGGATTTAAGAATATAAATGTCTCACTTGAGAATTTTGTATATAAAGGAAACATCTGATGTGTGTTGAATCATGTCCTTCAAAAAGATATGCTGAAGTCTTAACCCCCAGTACCTATGAATGTGACCTTATTTGGAAATGCGGTCTTTGCTGATGTAATCAATTAAGATAAGGTTGTATTCCACTAGAGTGGGCCCTAATGCAAAATGTTCTTGTAAGAAGAGAAGGCAGAGACACATAGAGTTGGAATGCCATCTGAACACACAGAGAGATAGAGGAAAGACAACTATGTGAAGACAGAGGCAGAGATTGAAATTATGCTTGCAGAAACCAAGGAATGCTTGGGACTACCAGAGAGTGGAAGAGACAAGGAAGGATCCTCCCCCAGAGTCTTCAAAAGGAGCATGGTCCTGCAAACACCTTGATATGTTTTTTTTTTAAGATTTTATTTATTTATTTGAGATGGAGAGTGCACACACAAGTGGGGAGTGGTTAGGGGCAAAGGGAGAGGGACAAGCAGATTCCCCACTGAGTATGGAGCCCTATGCAGGGCTCGATCCCACCACCCTGAATCATGACCTGATCCGAAGTCAGAAGCTTAACCAACTGAGCCACCCAGGCACTCCAACACCTTGATATTGAACTTCCAGTCTCTAGAACTTTGAGAGAATAAATTTCTGTTGTTTTAAGTCATTCAGTTTGTGGCATTTTGTTATAGCAGTCCTAGGAAACTAAAACAGCATCTAAAAATTTCCTATTTCCAGACTGAGATGACTATATGTGTCAAGAATCTTAGTGCATGTATCTTTCCTAACATACTAAGGAAGGTGGGGCCTTAAATCTAGCAAAAAGGATTTGTAGTTGCTGAACAATTCTTAGGTTTCAACCAATGAGTAAATATTTATTACATATTAAGACCTCTCTATTGCCTTAGCTGCTATGAGGAAACAAATATAAGTGATAGGACATTTTCCTCAAAAATTTATGAAAAGTATACATGAAACATTTGAAATTTCCTTTTTTTTAAAATTCAGATCTCCTAGGGAGTGGGTTTTCTGACATTTTGCATGCCTGTTGCATGAGGCATAGTTTTCTCTTCCTGCAATCTGTGCACTATTTGATATATTGGACATGGAGTATTCCAATTCAATTAGCAGAAGATGCATATTGCAGTTATATCAATCATGCTGTTTGAATGTTGCAGTAGACTTCTACAGCATACGTCAAGGTAATTGTAGCTTGCTAATTCAGGTTATTGTTGTCCAATGAAGACAAATTGTATACAAATTTCAGTGTCTGACTAGCTAAGCTAGAAACATCTTCCAGAGAGTGTGTTCCCTTCTTATCTTCATATGGCATCTAGAAAGGAGGCAAAATACCCCTGGGTCTCGCCATATTTTTTTTTTCCCTGCAAATGCTGCCACTAATTTCCTAGAGTTTTCACTGAGGTCTCATCTGTTTGACACACCAGCCAAGGAGTCATCATAGATTCTTAAGTAGGTTTTCCATTCATAGACCCTGTTACAAAGCCTTTGGTGATTGTAGTAAACTCATGTTTAGCTGAATACTAAGCTTTCTAAGATATTTTCTGGGAAATGATGATTTTTTTAAATGGTGGTACAATTGACCCATAACATGATATTAGTTTCAGTTATATAATGTAATGATTCAAAACTTGCAAATATTGCAAAATGACTTCCTTAAATGTGTTTTTTTTTTAAGGTAGCCATTTCCTGGCACTCACATAAGATAACCCTGTCTCCAGATCATAGTCTGGTCTAGGGGAAAATACCAGTGTTCTCATAACTCTTCCATTCACCCCAGGAATTTGGAGCTGGAAAACTAAGATTATTTTTCCTTGTCATACAGGTTGAGAAACAGAAAAAAGTAGATCTGCTTGAAAAATTAGAAGGAAGGCAACATATGTGGAGGGGTAGAGATAGGTGAGCATAAGATACTTTCTGAGGCCTAGGGGTTTTATCTTGGTCAATCATTGTAGCATATAACAACTTTGTCAAATGTCAAGTAATCATTTCTGTAAAGCTGACTCGTAAAAGTCAGCCCTAAGTCTATACAAATTGTGCACAGTCCTTAGCAAAACTACAGGGCATAAGCAAAGACACAGGGACCTCAGCAAAATCAAAGGCTGGGGTTCTCTTCAGAGGTGGGGCCCAGCAAAAGTAAATGCTGTGGGGGCCTTAACTAAAGTCTGGTATGAAATGTGGCCTCAACATAAGCTGACTATGAAGAGGTCTAGCTACCTTAATTATGTACTGTAGTTTAGAGAAAAGGCATAATTTGGGTTTTAATGTAGTTCACTCTTGAACAACATGGGGATTAGAGGTACCAACCTCCTATGTAGTGTGAAATTCACATATAACTTTTGACCTCCCCCAAATTACCTAATAGCCTACTGTTGACCAGAAGTCTTCCCAATAACATGAATAAGCAATTAACACATATTTTGTATGTTATATGTATTATATGCTGTATTCTTACAACAAAGTAAGCTAGAGAAAAGAAAATGTTCTTAAGAACATCTCAAGGAGAAGAAATACATTTATAGTACTGTTCCGTATTTATTGAAAAAATCCTGGTATAAGTGGACAGGAATAGTTCAAACCCATGCTGTTCAATGGCCAACTATAGTTACAAGCTGAATCTGCTTAACTTTAGACTATAGAAGACAAGGTTTTGCTAAGCAGGTATGGAGAAAGGATAATAATTTTGACCATCATGGCAATTACCTTTGCAGTAACAGGTCTTTAATACAATAAAGAAAGAATTGTATTCAACAGTTAACATGCGAGGCAGCTGAGTCCTGTGTGCTCTACAGAACACATGGAGTTCTAGCAAAATTTTAGGTTTAAATTTTGTGACTGTCCAAGATAGGTAGCACTAGCTCAGCTAATCCAAATTTAATTCTGCATTTAGGATCATACTGGGAATATTTTGGAGATTACTTTTGTATTCATGTTAAAGGTGCAACCTCACAACCTGATTTTAAGTTAGGTCTGATTTTTTAACTGTTAGAAGGGAAAAAATCATCTTCAGGATGTAAGTTTCTTAGTCCTAAAAACTTCCATAACAAGAAGCAATAGACACACTCCCTGTGGCATAGGATTGGAAATCCCCACCCACCATCCAATAGTGGTGCAGAACAGCACAATTGGAGAATTTGACTATGTAATAGGTTTCAGCCTTAACCATTAAATATGATGTTGGCTCTGAACTTGCCATAGCATGTTGGGTGCTTATTTTTTTGTTGTTGCTTTGTCTTGCATTGTTTTATGAAAGGGTTTTAGATCTTGTCAAATGCTTTTTCTGCATCTATTGAAATGATTGTGTGGTTTTGTCTTTTTAAAAAATTTCTGTTAGGGGTGCCTGGGTGGCTCAGTTTGTTACTCATCTGCCTTTGGCTCAGGTCCTGATCCCAGGGTCCTGGGATTGAGCCTGGTGTCTGGCTCCCTGCTCAGCAAGGAGTCTGCTTCTCCCTCTCCCTCTGCCCCTCCACGCTGCTCTTGCTCTCTCTCTCTCCCTCTCTCTCAAATAAAAAATTAAAAAAAATATTTTGTTGCTTAATTTGCACATATTTGTGAATTTCCTAAATTTTCTTCTCTTTTCCACTTCTATCCTAATTCCATTGTGGTATGTACAATTTTTATGATTTCAATAATTTTTAAGTCTGTGGAGGCTGTTTTATAGCCTAACATATGATCCACCCTAGAAAAAAGTTCATGTACACTTGAGAAGAAAATAAACTCTGTTGTCATTGAGTGAAGTTTTCTATAAGTATTTGCTATGTCTAGGGGTTTATACTGTAAGTCCTTTATTTCCTTACTGATCTTCTGCCTAGTTGTTTTTATCCACGGAAAGTACAGTATTGATGCCTCCATAATTTTTGAATTGTTTATTTTTCTCTTCAATTCTGTCCATTTACGCTTCATGTATTTTGGGACCCTGTTGTTATGTGCATAAATGATTATGAATTGCTATGTCTACCTGTTGGATTGATACCTTAATACTATGGAATTCCTTCTTTATATCTGGTAACAATGTTTGTCTTAAAATCTATTTTTTCTGGCATTAATATAGCAACTGCATTTCTTTGTTTGCTATTTTATGGTTAACAATTTTCCATCCTTTTATTTTCAATCTATTTGTATCTTTGAATATAAAATGTGTCTCTTGTAAATATAATATAGTTGGGTCATTTTTTAAATCTATTGTCAATTTCTGTCTTTCCACTGGAGTTTTTAAACCATTTATATTTAATGCAGTTACTAATAAGATATGATTTACATTTGTCATTTTGATTTTTGTTCTCTATAAGTCTTAATGGCTTTATTGTTCCTCTGTTCCTTTCTTCTTCTTTTTTTTTTTACATACATATATTTCTGGTATACCATTTGAATTCCCTTCTTGTTTAATGTACTATATTTTTATTTTATTTATTTATTTTTTTTTTAAAGATTTTATTTATTTGACAGAGAGAGGCAGCGAGAGAGGGAACACAAGAAGGGGAGTGGGAGAGGGAGAAGCAGGCTTCCTGCCGAGCAGGGAGCCAGATGCGGGGCTCGATCCCAGGGTCCTGGGATCATGACCTGAGCTGAAGGCAGACACTTAACAACTGAGCCACCCAGACGCCCAATGTACTATATTTTAAAATATTTTTTTCTTTTTGATTGCCCTGGGGTTACAATTAATATTTAAACTTAATACAATTTAGTTAAATTTAACAGCAACTAAATTTCAGTAGTATGCAAAATTGGCTGCAATGTAACTCTATTCCCATGTTTTCTGCTTTATTGTCAAACAAGTTGCATCTTTACAAATTAAAAGCTCATCAACACATTTTTATAGTTATTGTTTTATGCAGCTATGTTTATATCATGTAGGAGAAAAAAAAAGAGTTACAAACAAAGTACACTTATACCACCCACCCTTTTTATTTACAAATGTAGTTAACATTACCAGAGCTTTCTACTTCTTGTGGATTCAAATTACACTATAGTGTCCTTTTAATTTAGCCTGAAATATTTCTTTTAGTACTTTTGGTAGAACAGACCAGCTGGTGACAATTTCTCTCTGTTTTTGTTTATCTAGGAATCTTCCTAATTTCTCTTTCATTCATTGTTGTCCTGGATATGGAAATCATTATTGACAGACATTTTCTTTTAGAACTTTGTATATGCTTTTCCACTGCCCTCTGGTCTCCATGAATTTTGAGAAGAAATTAAATATTAATTTATTTGAAGATCTGTTAGATATAATGAGTCATTTTTCTCTTGATGCTTTCAACATTCTTTTTTCTTTTCTTTTTTTTTTTTTGGTCTGTGACAGTTTGAATAAGATGTGTCTAGTGTAGATCTACTTCACTTAAGTCTACAGGGATTTCCTTGAGAATCTTTGAATTCTACATTGATTTTTAAAACTAATTTGGGAAATTTTAGGACAGTATTCAAATATTCTTTCTGTTCTTTTCTCTCCTTTCTGGATTTTTTATTATACCTATGTTGGTGCACTTAATGGTGTCCCACAGGTCTGAGACTCTGTTCATTTTTCTTTATTGTTCAAGACTAGATAATCTCAATTGACCTATATTCAAGTTCACTGATTCTTCTGTCAGCTTAAATCTTTATAGTGCTACTCTAGTAAATTTTTTTCATTTTAATTATTGTACATTTCAACTCCAGAATTTCTCTGATTCTTTTTTTTATGATTTCCTTCTCTTTATTGATATTCTCTATTTGCTTACATATTTTTCCTCAGACTTCCATTTAATTCTTTAGAAGATCCCTTTAGTTCCCATTAGTTCTTTGAACATACTTGAAGTAGCTTATTTACTGTTTTTCTATAGTAAGTCTGACATCTGGGCCTTCTCAGGGACAGTTCCTATCGACTAATTTTTTTTTCTATTTTTGGGTCAGAATGTCTTGTTTCTTTGTGTCTCACCCTTTTTTTTTTTTTTGCTAAAAAGTGGATATTTTAAATTACATAATGTAGTAACTAAAATCCAAGCATTTACACTTCCCAGAGTTTTTGGTTGTTACAATTTATTGTTGCTGTTTGTTTAATGACTTGAATGGGTGAATTCTATTAAGTCTATGCTCTCTGTCATATATGGATACTGAAGTTTTTGTTCATTTAGGTTTGTAATCAGTTAATTATTGGAAAGAGCTTTCCTTAAATATTTTAAACCAAAATGTCTCCCATCCTTTGCCAAGGAATTCTGTGCATGTGTGTGTGCATATTTGCACATGTGTGCCTGCCTTCAACATTATGAGTAGTTTACAACTCTGCTTTATCCTTTACCTCTTGCCCATGCAGAGCATCAGTGTCAACCAGAAATGCAAGATTTGAACCTACTCAGTTCCTCCTGTGTATACATATACCTCTGAGATGTTTGTGGCCTTCTGGTTCTCCAGGAATATTTCAGAGCTTTTCAAAGCCTCCTGTGAACATATTATTTCACAGATTTTCTTTTTAAGTTTTTTGGCTAGCCTCCTGTTTGTCACAACTGGTAACTCTGCCTGAGTAGCTGTAGTGTTAAACAATTTGTGCTCATTGTTTTTGACAAACACCCTGGAGATAGGGCTTTTTTCACTGAGCCATTTCTGAATTAGATCAAATAGAGACAAGATCCATGAATCTGTCTTCTCAAAGGATGAGCCTGACAGGTTAAATTATGATAATTCTCTGAGAATGAGTCTTTCTGAGACATTCCAAACCTGTTTGGCTTCTAAAAATGACTTCTAGGCTGCTCTTTTTACAATTAACATGGTCTGAAGCTGCTGGTTTTCAAGGCTACTGCAGAGAAAGTTGAAACACCACAAAACTCCCTATTCTTAATGAAATTTAACCATTTTTTTTTTCTTAAACATCCATTTTTGGGTTGTAGCCTTTGGTTAATTTAAGAGTTCTGAAAAAGTTGATTTTGACTGATTCCTCCACTGTTATCATTACTTTTATGAAGGAGTCAATTTTTGAAATCTGAATTCTGCCGTTCTGAAAGTTTTTCTGACCAGTGTTGCTAGAATTTTAATATTGGGTTTGTCTCTATTTTTGGAGAAACTATATGATGTCTTTTGAGCCCACTGTAGTATGCCTTAGAGAAGAAACATTGAACTTGTGGCTAAGCATAAGATGCTATGAAATATGAAAATCAGAGTAAATGTTTCAGGCCTGGGTACACAATGACCTTGGAATTAATATTATTAATATATTATTTTGGTAAATATTGGAGTTTTCTGAGGGAAAAAGTCTGTATCAACATTAGTCCAAACAAAATAGCTTAAAGAATGGTTAATTTTGGGGAATAAACTTATATAGAAGTCAGCAGGACTGTCATATTAGACTGCTCATTTCCTCCCTTGAGATGATAACTATTTACCTAGTCAACAATTGCCTTAAGGTTACCAACACTAGGTTAAGAGAACTTAACCTTGAGAATGTTATTTGGGATTATTTTTTCCTAACTCATGATATTTTCTGCTATGTGAAGGGGCTGCTATTCATATAACACATCTGACCCTTTTTAAACCAATTTTCTAATTATTACACCTGAGAAGATGAGAAACCTAGCTGAGTATTGGGTTTGGAAGGAGAAACTCTGCGTATCTGTCCATACTCCTTTTTTAAAATCTTTCCTTTCAGGGATATATCTTCCTCTAGGAATCAAGATCTGCTCTGCTACTCCAAGCTGTGAGTTTTATTAGAGAGCCATTCCTTGGGGAAGCCCTTCAGTAGTGAATAACTGGTTGCCTCAGTATTACTTGCTTCAGTATTAATAAATCTAGTTGGCTTTAGATCCTAAATTACATTTTTAAATATCAGTATTAATTTTCAGTTGGTTCAGAACTTGCACGAGGAGGTGGACAGTTTTTATTGGACCACTTCAAAGTTCCTCATGTATCCTTTTTTTTAAATATATGTTAGAGTCTGTAGTCAATATAAAAAATAAAAATGCATGAGACAACCAACCAATGTTATCAGAGGTCATAAGAAATTACAATAATCAAAGAAATTTTCTGCTCACAAAGATCTAAGCTTGAGAACAAATTCTGCATCCTGCTAGTTACATGACTTTGAACAGTTCATACAAACACTCCAAGTCTCTGGTTACCTCACCTTTCATATAAGAAAATAGTAACACTGGGGTGCCTGGGTAGCTCAGTCAGTTAAGTGTCTGCCTTCAGCTCAGGTCATGATCCCAGGATCCTGGATCCAGCCCCATATCGGGCTCCCTGCTCAGTGGGGATCCTGCTTCTCCCTCTCCCTCTGCTGCTCCCCCTGCTTGTGCTCTCTCTCTCTCTCTGTCAAATAAATAAATAAATAAATAAATAAATAAATAAATAAATAAAATCTTTAAAAAAAGAATATAGTAACACTGACTTTATCACATTTGGGGGTTGTTAAAATGAGATAATGTTTCTAAAAATGTGTTTGAGATTTTAAAAGTGCATAAAAAAAAGCATATTGGTACTGAGAGTTGGTAGATAGAATATATCTGGTCAGAAATGAATGAAGTAGAGAGTACTCATCAAAAACATTGATCATGCATGAACCAAGGATATGAAATAGGAATGGTAAATCTAGGTAAGTTGGAAGAGAGGCATAGGTCTTAAGGAATATTTGTCACATTGAAATTTTAGTCCTTTGTTTTAATGTCTCTTTTTCCCACTAGACTATGAACACAAATATCTTATTTATCTATATTTCCCCAGAGCCTGGAACAGAGTACACACTCAATAAATTTGGCTTAATTGAATTGACTGACTGAAGGTAAATAATCAGGCTAATGAATGCATGCCGGACCCTATTTACCTGCAGATTAAACCAGGTAGAGAAGCAATTATGAAAGAGACTAGAGATAATACTAAGCTTCAAGAGGACAGATGGGGGGGCGGGAATTTTTTCCTGTGCTTTCATGCTGTCTATACCCTAATCTTAAGTTATTTCAGTTATCTATTATATTATAGATATTCTGCCAGGTACTGAAGATTCAGAGAAGATAAGACATCTTTTGACCTTAAGAAGCTTAGATTCTTGTGATATAAAAAAAAAAAAAACTGTCTTAAATACAATATCTGAAATATGCACGAGAACACACTTTGCTGAGCAACTTTTGTGTGTCACACACTGTACAAGGAGTTTTCAAGGATTATCTCTTTAGATTCACACATCAAGCCCATAGGATTGTTAGTTAATACTCTATTATATGGATAAGGAAACTGAGGCTTAGAGAAGTTATTTCAGTTCTGGAACAGGCTTAGCTAACATTTGAAAGTAGGTTTGTTGGATTCCACATTTAGTGCTTCTAGTGCTATAGAATATTTTCCATGAAGAAATCATGAAGTGATCAGAGACACAGATGAAAATGGAAACATACAGGTCAATAAAATCAATGATAAGAAAGAATACCAATCATGTAATCATTTTCAAGAAAATGCACATTTATAAACAGGATCATGGAGAAATGTCTATGTATAGGATGTGGATACGTTTGAGCTACAGGGTTTGTTTTTGTTTTTCATGAGGACCCTCAAACTATTACATATGTATCCAGGCTCTATCATAGATCAGTCATCTGTGAGGCAGTAGTGATAAAGAGCATGGGGGAAAATCACATTATCCCTTACATAATTTTATTCTATAGAGGTGGCTTATTAATCCCTCTTGGAAGACACTGGTGGTCAGAGAACAGTACCACTAGCAAGAAAAGTCATTTCCCTGAGCCCTGATATAAAGGATCTCTTCCTGGACTTCCTATGATGATAGCTATCCCATGGTGTGACTAGTCCATGGGGTTAAGAACCATGGCCATCATACCACATGATTTCTGCTTCTAGATTTTACTGGACATCAGAATTGCCTAAATAAGGAATCTACAGCCCACATCCCCAGAACCTCTTCTGAGAAAGTAAAACATCAAGTACATCTCTAGGCACAAGAAGTGGCCAAGGAGCAGCTATTTGCTGAGTATGTGAGCTTGGATGAGTAGACTGTGGATCCATGCATGAACCTGGGCCCCATGCAGTTCATGAAGAGAATGAGAAGGGTGCAGTTGAGCCAGGAGCTAAGTGCTAGCTCTCTTTAGGTTACCTAAAAAAAAATTGAGATTTCTTTTTTTTCTTAAGACTTTATTTATTTGACAGAGACAGACCCAGCGAGAGAGGGAACACAAGCAGGGGAAGTGGGAGAGGGAGAAGCAGGCTTCCCACAGAGCAGGGAGCTCAGTGTGGGGTTCAATCCCAGGACCCTGGGATCATGACCTGAGCCGAAGGCAGACGCTTAATGACTGAGCCACCCAGGCACCCCAAGACATTGAGATTTCTAATTATAATCTTGGCCTTTCAAATCATTTTGAAAATACATATGTAAAATACATTAAGATTAAGATAAGAGATAATATTATATTAAGAGGAACATTTTATTAGCTTTGTACATATTATCTATCTATATCTTTATCTGTATCTATATCTCTATTTGCACACTTGTTCCATGTTGTCCTATTAATGTAAGGAGCAGAACTATTGGAAAGAATTCTGTTGAGTCCACTAAGCAAACCTTGTCGTGAACCCCAGAATTTGAACTGGTGAGCCATTGTATTGAAGTGTTAAATGCCTGAAGGAGGATTTTCTTAATTCTTCCCTCCCTCTAGGACTTGAAATTTAAAGTTACAGGAGGGCAAAATTTCTTGTAATTTAGGTTGTACCATTTTACTTCTAAATTCCAAATTACTCTTTCCTCTGATTAATTTTTAATGTTATTTACTTGAAAATTAAGTACAGGGTAATATAGTTGCCAAGAAGTAAGCCAAGGGAATGACTGAATAGTAGATTTCCTGTTAACAATTCTGCATGATATATAGCATGGAAAAGTAATCAGTTTTGATTGGAGATACTGTCTTCAGGGAAGCTAATAAAAATGAGCTTTCTTTGCTTCTTGTAGCAATGTTATTGAAGCTGCTGAAATTGGGGTCATAAAGGGTTGATAGTTATTCTTTGGGGACTTTCTCTTCATTACATCTCTAACTCTACATACCTTTTCTAAACGCATACTTGCTACATTGCTTCAGAAGACTGAAACATTTCTTTAAAAATTTTTGAGAGCTTTTGGGTTTTTTGTTTGTTTGTTTTCTCTTTACGTATCACAGGCAGGAACATATCAAAACTCAAGCATTTACTGTAGCATAATTTATGACTAATGCTCAACAGTTATCACTACTGAAGCTAAAATATTTTCTAAACATGAAAATCATAACATCTAACATTTTATAAATATAAGCAAGAATGAGCTCAGATATGTGTCCCTGATATCTGTCTTGGTTACTGATTATCCATTTAGGTAGGGTTTCCACATTTCATCTTGTACTTCTACATAGACTTGTTTGTCATCAGCTTTCTGGCATATTATACAAAAAAGGATTCTTTCTTTGATTCCTTAGCATCACATATCTTCAAGTTTTCTTTATTTTGTGAAATCTTAGATACAAAGCTTTGTCTGAAATGTTTAAAGGCCCCAGGCTTAGTCTGTCACTACCGTGTGCTCAGTGTTTTGAGGCCAGTTGTCTCACTTTAATGAACTCTCAGTCTCCAATATCTAAAATCACAAAATCATATATTATCTTTTATGTCCCAGAGAGATAGACATATCTGATACCAATGTTTTTTTCTCTCTAGAGGAAATAACATATCTTGAGATGAATTTATGCATACCTACATATACCTCGAGGTTATATTTTAAGAACGTTTCTGTTATATAATTTTAAAACATTTACAACTGAATTAGGAATGCATTGTTGTTTTTACCTGTCATGTGAAAAAACTAATGATCTCCAGATCACTCAGCTCGTAAGAGGCATAGCAGAACTTGATATCAGATTTTCAAATTCTTAAAGCCAGTCCTTTTTTTCTATCTTACTATTTTCCATTTTGTCTGTACATGTCATGTATCATAATTTTACAAATTTCTTAGTGGCAGTAATAACATATTGTATTACCTTAATTGCTGGATCTTATAGTATAAATGTAATAGATTATAAATCATATGCTGGTTTTCAATATGCTTAGAAATATTGCATCAGAATAACTATGGCCTTCTCCTTATCTTATTCTGACACACCTTGGATATTTATATCAGTCTAAAGCTATGGTCTTAGTTTGATGAAGGTGGGAATATATCCTTACATTTGGGCTGAATTTATAAAGGAGACACTTTTCGGATGGCCATAAAGTTAGGAGACAAGCCAAGTAAATTTCCTACTTGTGTTAGGCATCTCAGTTAATGATAAACTGTTACTGCCATCTGATAGAGCACTGGACCTTCACTGTCTTGAGCTCTTTAAGGCCCTCTTCATTTTTTCCAGTATCCAAACTCTTCCATTTATTCCTCAATACTTTCTTACACTACTTAGTTCACAGTTATTCTTTATTGAAATCTCTTAAATATTTCCAGTTATACCCACAAGAAAACTCAAAGCCCTTACTATACTCCACCCATATAAGACTTCTTGATGTTCTTTTTATTCCTGGTACACATTTAATTTGTTCATGCCTTAGTGCATGAGTAATATGATCTCTAAATTCGTCTTACCACTCTCCTCAAGGAGAAGGCATTTCTCTCATTGTGACTGACCAGAGACATTCTTTTGTTGTGCTTTGGTTGTGTGGCGTGTCCGGTGCTGATTTTATATATATTGCCTAATAATCTCCCTTTAAGATAAAGCATAAATCTCAAGGACAAATAAGTTTAAAAAATCATACTAAGCATGTTTAAAAGCATATAGTAGAGGGGAAAACCACAAGGAATTATCATTAAGAATAAGTGAAATCAAAATCATAAGAAACATTTCTGCCAAAAAAAATATCTGAGGAAACCATGATAATGATTAAACAATCCCACTAATAAAATGAAAGAAGAAACATGAAATCCATAATTGTACTAAATACTGAGATATCAAAGAGTTTTCAGAAATGTATCATCAATTAAAAATCAAAAACATGTTTTAAAATGCAGAAGCTATTTATCTTACCCAATTATGATGAATGTAAAAGGGATAAAATAATACAGTGTGTTTATAAAATTGAAAGGAATGCCTGCATCCTCTGCAGAACTAACATTATGACCTAGTATGCCAAGAGGGCCTGAAATAATTAAATGAATCATGTTAAATCTCTAACTGCTGCTGGATAAAGAATCTAGTGTTATATCTATATTAAGGACAGTTTGAGATTAGCCTTTTTTAAAATATATATTATTCATCTATTTCTCCTTTTTAAAAAAAGAATGTCCATTTATTCATACTTATTTCAATCATTTACTTAAAAAATAATTCAACAATTTATTAAATATTTTTCAAGCACACAATTATGTGTCATGAAACATGAAGAATATAGAGAGTATTAGAAATAAACATTATTATGACAAGAAGCATGCCCCGAGAAGTCTCAACTTTATTAGAGAAGCAAAGGAGAGCATAGAATGAGAAGTCAATGGAGGGATTGGGAGGTGGGACAGTAGAGACAAGACTTTCCAGGAAAAAAGGATTAGTTAAAAGCAGTGGTGCACATATTTTACATTTGTAGCACACTTTCAAATACGAGATATTTTCTAGTAGCACACATAAGGTAATTAAAAATTTCATAAAACATTATATGAGAGAATAACAAACACAACACAATCACCATCACACTATGCCAATGTTCCAAATTGTCTATAAAGGTATCCATGGTTATTGCACTGTTGAATCAGTGATCCTCCAGTATTGTATTGCTGTTTGGACTGAATTATTTACTGCCCTAACCAAGCTTTCTTATACACTCACACGGTAGTTATTATCAATCCCAGGAAACAAGGATTTGTCTTTGGTGCTGGTTTGACATTTCATTTCCCGCCTCTGCTTTCTAGCAAATCACATCCTGCTCTACCCCACACTGAATGGCGTCCCCCACTACACAGTCTCTCAGACCTCATAATAGCAAGTATTTTTAGTTATATCAAAATACATTTTCTAAATGGATCATAATTTGGCCATATATCTGTACAATATTCGCTGCTTACTGATGAAGAAATACTATTCTATATATAATGCATGCTGAGAAGTCCAGTTTATTGAAAGCTGTAGGAAGCTGAGTGGGTGAAGTTCACTTAAGAGTATGTCTAAAGTTGGACGGTAGGAGTTTGAACAGGAATAAAAAGGGATCAGATTGTAAAGTTTCTTGAATACCCCACTAAGAAAATTAAATTCTTTTTACTAAGCAATGGGAAATACAATCAAGCAAGAAATCAATCTACCCAAACTATGCTTTAGGAAACTAAATAAATAATATGGGCCAGGGTGAAATGGGGAGATCAGAGACAAGGTCCTCTTAGAAGGTTGTCTTGATGAACCATGAGAGACGATGGACTCCGAAAAACAAACTGAGGGTTCTAGAGGGGAGGGGGGGTGGGAGGATGGGTTAGCCTGGTGGTGAGTATTGAGGAGGGCACATTCTGCATAGAGCACTGGGTGTTATGCACAAACAATGAATCATGGAACACTACATCTAAAACTAATGATATAATGTATGGGGATTAACATAAGAATAAAAAAATGTCTTGAGGGCAAGTACTATTAGCTTAAATAAAAGAGATAGCTGATGGGAAGGGAGTGCCTATTAAAGTTGAAACAAACTAGATCCAAAATTACCTGCGATGTAGAAAATGTACAATACGGACTGTGTTTGGTAACATTTGTTATGGTAATGAAGTGTGAGATGACATCACTTTCATTATTATCATCCCGACATTTTAATTTTGTCTAAGCATTGTCTAGATTATAACCAAGGTGGAGTGTATATCAGTAAATTATTGCCAAGAATATTTTTTTCCATTACTATACGCTTCAGACAGAGTAAGTTATTAGGTGCTCTGTGTACTGGGGGCTGCTAATCTTTAAGACTGCCCATGCACAAGCTATTGTGGAATCCAGAAAACTATAAGTTAATGGCATTATTTCCTCTGCTTGATGTGATTTAATGGTAATCAATGTCACTTACCAACTCTTTAAAAAGACTTCTTCACAGCTCATCGAAAACTAAAACCTGGGGGAGTTGAACCTTTCCAGTCAATTAAAAGACAAAGGCACCCAACATTTTTTCCAAATACAATATAAAATCTGTACATAAAATAATAGCTAAGTGAAATATTTATTAGTATCTGAAAACTGCTGTAATTTGACATCCAGTTTTGTAAAAAGACTTAGTCTAAAAAAAGAAAAATATATATAAATTGAAGGCTATTGTTCAAAAAGAAAATAAATTTTCAGCACCCTTAACTTAAACCAAGAAATTTAGAATAGTCATGCCAAGTTGGCCTTCTAAATTGCAAAAACATCCTCTCCTCACTCCTCAGTTTGATTTTCAGTTTGATCTGTAAGTGGAGAGACAGAACTAAAAGATCTATGAGTATATATTTAAAGAATTGTATAATTACCTCTTGTTGATAAAAGCAAGCATAATACAAAAGAAAAGAAAACCAAAAGCTAAATTAAATGTCTTAAGTAATTCATCAAGTTAACTTTTTTATTGTTTTGGCTTTGTTTTCTGTTTTGTTTCTGTAAGTTATATTACTGTACAACCCACCATATTTTCTTGGAAATGTGGTCTTAACTAGAGGGAGCATTTGTGAGATTTGTGGGAAAATTAAATAAAATTTACATTTTCCTTCCCCTGAGTCTTCAGGAACTTTTTCCAGAAGAAAAACAATTTTTCAAAGGAGTGAAATAAAGGGATCTAGAGCCACATAACTCAGCAGCTCTGTGTGTACCTGAAGACTCCTCATTCCTTCTGAGTGAGGAGAACTACTGGAGATGAAATAGAAAGGGGATTTATTTCCTGTATTGAAAGAATATGCAGTTCTACAGCCAGTTTTACTGAAGCAAATTTTCTTGCTTTATTTGTAGGGAAGCTTTAATTGACAGCACTCACAAAAAACTTCTCATGTCTCACCAAAAAACAAAACAAAACAAAAGCCAACAATAACATTTAATTCAATGTCACGGAAAAATTTCCAGTTGTACGTTTCTCTTCTATTTCTAGGCAACAAAATTTTAAAGTAGGTATATGGAAGAATCCATTAGAGTAATTGTGTTGCTATAATTCTATGTTAGGAATTTGTATTGGGACATTATCTTATAATAATTACCTTCTTGGCAAATGTAAACACACTTTTTAAAAAGATTTCTGAGTGGTCACTCAGCTTCTCTCATTGTATCTCAAGAAAGAACTAGTATTTTAGTCTAAACTGTTTTTTTAAAAAAATGGGAAAACACAAAAGTATTTTTAAAGTTATCACTTTTCTTATTTATGTTACAATATAGGTTGTATAAAAATCTTCTGACAGTTTGAAATACAGGTTGCTGGAGTAATTTGTGCAAAATTCTTTTTTAATTTTTTCTGGTAATTAGGTTAAAAACAAATGCTCCCCACAAAGAGAAGACATGTCTAGTTCCATTTATACAAACACATTCACAACTTATATATGCTACAGAGCTGATTAGAGATACTTAGAAATCTATTCATTTTTGATAAACACTCCGAGTGATAAGATCACAAGCTAAAACAAAAATTCATAGGCCCAGATAAAAAATTGTCACATTGTAAATGTAAATATTCAAGCATAATTGTGATTCTTTTGTTGTTATTGTATGTGACTACATGAATTTTGGTCTGGAAAAGTAGCAATTGGATTTTACATTTTCTAATCAAACAAGATAACGTTCTCTATGACAAGTGGAGACATACTTACCAACTCCTCTACCACCATCCTTTCCAATCACATCACACCTTCCACCATAATTAATTTCATTATTTAACAACAAGTTGTCTCCACTACATATGGCACTCTTTGTACAGGAAGTGGAGGATAGGACAATAAGAGAAAGAGAAAATTAGGTGTTAACTACCTCAGGTACGACTAAGGCTGAGGAATTAAACATTCAAAGTTTTACCATCCCTAATTTTTATCACCAAAGGTGTATTTTATTGTTTCTTATCATCACGTTATTATCAGAAAATGTAATTTACTAAAATATGTTTATTAAGTAGCATTCAATTTTATTTCTTGTTTTATCCTTATCAAAGCCATATACATCTTCCAATCTCAGCACTTGGTTGGAATGAGATCACCACATCAATTAAATTTTACCACAAGAGTGATAACTTTTTAATCTTTTACCACATCAATTAAATTCTACCATCAAGAGTGATAATACCAGCTGATAGAATCTTATTAATTATAAGTAGTAGCAAATTTTATAAGGTGTTATTCATGAAGAGAGAAAAAATGAAAATAAAAACAAAAGGAAATAAAAAATAGCATTTTCTGTGGGACAGGCACTATAATAAGTGATCATTTCATTGAGTATTCCATCAACCAAAAGAACTGAGTGTTGATATTATACAGATTTTACAGATGAAGAATTTGAAGCTTAAAAAAATCTATCCTCTAAGATTCCAGACCTAGTAAGTGTGAGATATAAGCTTAAAATACATGCAGTCTGACAACCGAACCCCACACTCTTAGTAATATACATTGACTTATATAGATTTATAAATATACTATTTCCATTAGCTTTTGAAAAATTTGGAAATACCTTGAAAATTCACATTGTTAACTTACAATTCTTAGAGGAATCAATGGGATAAACTGCTAAGTAAAAGAACTGTTATTCCATAACTCTCATTTTTCACTGAAATAGTGATTGGTTTAAGAGACTATCTGGGCAAGATGGCGGAGGAGTAGGAGACCTGGATTTCGTCTCCTCTCA
>NC_058413.1:21034015-21047045 GCF_002201575.2 Neomonachus schauinslandi | reverse complement strand
AAAGAAAGAAAGAAAGAAAGAAAGAAAGAAAGAAAGAAAGAAAGAAAAATGAAAGAAGAAAGAAAGAAAAGAAAGACTGTTTCAGATACTTTAAATTATTGGTGCTTCAATGATAGATGATTAGAAGAGTCTTCCAAGTTGACAATGATTAGAAAACATTCATATAATATTTGTCTGAAATATTGGTATAATTTTAATGTTCTAGTTTTATGTATATATAGTTATTATAGACTGAATGTTTGTGCCCTCTCCCAAATTCATATGTTAAATCCCAATGCCCAATGTGATAGTATATAGAGATGGTCCTTAGGAAGTAATTAGCTCATGGTATGAAGTTTTCATGAATGAGATTAATGCCCTTATTAAAGAGCCCCCAGTAAACTTCTTTGCCCCTTCCTCCAAGTGAGGAGACAAGGAGTAGAAGGCTCTCTGTGAACCAGAAAGCAGGTCCTCCCCAGATACCAAATATAGAGTGTCCTTATTTTGGACTTCCCAGGCTACATTGTGAGAAATAAATTTCTATTGTTTATATGCCATCCAGTCTATGGTGTTTTGTTATAGCAGCCTGAATGGACTAAGACAATGAAGAAGCACTTTTAACTCTTAGGATAATAGGCTATCCTTTTCCAAATTGAAATTAATCACTTTAAATAAAATTTGTTCTCAATAATTCCTCAGAATTGAGAGAGAAATGCTTTGTGGAATCTTCTTACATTTTCATGGGTATTTACATAGGTTCAATAAAAATCTGTCCTCCTTGGGGCACCTGGGTAGCTCAATTGGTTAAGCATCTGACTCTTAATTTCGGCTCAGGTCATGATCTCCGGATCCTGGGATCGAACCCCATTGGGCTCCCGCTCAGCAGGGAGTCTGCTGGAGGATTTTCTCTCTCTCTCTCTCTCCCCCTCCGCCCCTCACTGCCATGCACATGCACTCTCTCTAAATTAAGTATATAAGTCTTAAAAAAAAATCTATCCTCCTTTTTACCAAGATATATAATTGGACAAATGGACTCATAATCTGACAAATGGATTGTGTACCCAACATTATACTTGTAGTGTCAGAATAAATCTCATTTAATAAGCCTTCTCTTAAGAAATGATGATCTCCCCACTCAAGAGAAAATAACAGGCAAAGAATTTACCATCTGACCTAGCAAAAAAAATTTCCACAAAATATATGAAACGTGGGTTATCAAGACACTAAACATCAGGCAATTTTGATGTAAATTAATACCCAGTGGAAGATCATCTATAGCTGCCAGTTCTTCATCCTCTACTTCATCTACAGTTTCTAATTGCTTCTGGCTAGATTCAGTCCAGATCTGAATCTAGCAGTCCAAGTCAACATTCATCTAGCTTATACCTTCAGTATTTGTACTTAGGAAAGTTGCAGTGAGATGAATTTGACTGTGTTCCAGTGAAGTACATCACACAGTTTAAAGTCCAGTGGTGGAAACATTCTTAATTATAATCAAGAAGAAAATTTAAGATAAGATGTGTTTTTAGAGAAATAAAAGACATTTATATAGAAATTATTGATGTAATTTTGGAATATAGGTGAGATTCGGAGCTGACGGCCAAGAAAGAATTCTTGAGACGTCTTTGGTGCAAAAGAGTGATTTTATTAGAGCTCGGGGATAGGACCTGTGGGCAGAAAGAGCTGCATTACAGGGTGAGGGGTGACTGATTATGTACTTGGGAGTTGGGGGTAAGGAAAAAGGAGGTTCTCAAAATAATTTTTGCATGCTAAAGAGGGCCTACAAGATACTGGAGGCCTTGCCATTGTTGAGTTAATGTTGTTCTTCCCTCTAGTATAGCATTAACATTAAGACAGTTGGGAGCTTCCAGGAGGAATGTTATACTCTGCCTATCTCAAGTCCTTGTCCATGGGCTGCAGGTTATAAGGAAATTTTATTTTATTTACATTCTCTTCTACCTTTCTTTCCCACATCACTATGGGTAGGTGGTTGATATTAGAGCTCTAGGAAATTGAGTCTATGGGTCTCTGGAAGTTGGCTATTGATAAGAATGCTTTTTCTTTTAAATCACTAAGACATTTATAAACTGAGGAAGACTCATGTCTTGCTGGACTGTGATCTCTATTAGTTAACCATTTGTTTTTTTGTCCCTTAGCTTTAGGGCAGCCAGGAGTGCCTGAGGAATGTCACACATATCCTACAGGGGAGGGGAGGTGTTGCAGGGTGTCAGCTTGTGCCTTGTCCTCAGCTTGCCTCCTGCTCCTTCATCACAATATGTTCTAGGTGGTATTCTAAAGTAGAGGGAAAGAGAGGGAAAGAGAGAAATAGATACGAATAATGATTTTATATGACATAGAGTATAATTTATACCCACAACAACCTTAGGTTTTATTAAGATACCCATTTGCAGATGAGGAAATCTAGGCACAGATGAGGAAATCTGGTACAATGCCAGGTCTCCCTTTTATGTGTATTATTTACATTGATAATTAAGAATGTAATCTAGACAGGTAGCATCATCTGTGTGTATGTCAATTGTTTTTTAAGCTAAACAGCTCCCTAAAAACCAATCATTTTTATGTGTTGTATAAGATTTTACTGTTTATTTAACAAAGTAGCTTGTACAAACAAGGTGCACAATGAGCAGTATTGACTGACTGTAGCCACAAAGAGCCCAGTTATTCAAGGAGCCAAGAAAAGCCTGGCATATCTAAGAAGTGTCATATTTTGACATGAATTAGCATCTTTCCTGATGTTTCTGATTAGAAGGGCAAAGTGTGAATGAGTCATAGGGTAATGGTCATTTTGCATTCACATCAATTGCTGCTTTGGAGTTGGACTGTAGATGCTGATTATAAGAAAGTATACCCTAATGCATTAGAATTGTGTTCTCTTGGACAAGTAAAAAAGCCCATTGAAGAATTTTCTTTTTCCTCACCAGAAATATCTTTCATGGTTAACACAAGTTTTTGTACTTCAATTTAATAGTGTTCAATGGATAAAGATTGAAGGATTTTGTTAGTATATTATAGGTAACACTATATTAGAAGTTACAATTATAATGAAATCTAAAATTATTATTCCATGATCTAAAATTAACAATAAATAAGAAAAAACTAGAAACAAATATTCTAGAAATAAACTAATAATGAATAAGGGTAAGATACTGCCACTCTTATGTAGAGAACATGTACATTTTTTTGGACTACCCCAACTCCACATCCCATACAATTTACAGTAAGTCTCAAAAAAATAAAGAAATAGTAGCTATGACTCAGATCCAAGCTAAGATGCATGTCATTAAATGAATTTTAACAGAAAGGTGACAAAGTCTTTCATCAGTAATTACTTTTTAGACTGCCACAATTATTGACAGAATAAAGGAGTATAATTTAGATCTGTGATGTAGCTATTATTTTTTTAATTGTTCTGTTTTTACATGGAGAACACTGGAAGCATTGAAACATTCTACTCCTTTGTTCTTTGCATTGTTGTCTTAAAATTAACATTTTCTCTCAAGTATGCAAATGCTTTATGTTGCTAAAGAAACCTGAGTTTTGTGAGATTAAGGTTCAGATCACACCTTATGGAATATCTAGCTCAATTTCTAGATCAAAATAGCACAGAGAAACCAGGAACAGTTTTTGAAGAAAGTTCTAGATAAAATGTTGCTCCTTCAGGAATTAGCATTTCTTCAACTGAATAGGTGCTTTTATTTTTAAAATAGTGTTTACAATGAAGAGAAAGTTAAACTGAATCACATGTTTTCTCAAAACATTAAACAAGAAATACTATTTACCTCATTAATTCCTATAATAAAGTATTACTAGGCCAGAAAAAGTTTGTTTAGTTGATAAACTAGAAATCTAAGATTGATTGATAATTGTGTAATCTATAAAGGAAGGGAAACTATCCTTGTGTTTGTAACCACCAGGTGCCAAGTAAAGTGCTAACTGGTCATCCTAAGATGTAGTCAAGAATGACAACCCAGGTTAGTTTGACCTGGATGATTTGCTGTTCACCTAATCATCCAGGGTCCTACAGAGAATATCATTATTAGTGTTGGGTGCTCTTGATAAAGAGTTAGGTCCTTGTCTATTCTCTTTCCCCTAAGCCCTACTCCACTAAAAAAACAAAAAACAAAAAAGTGTGTATGAGTGTGGATCTGAGGATTTCCTTTACAGGGAGAAAGAAAAGTAGAAAAAGAGAATAAGCCAGAACACACAAACACTGCCCTGATTAAACTCAGAAACTATTTGATTTTGATAGTTCCAGTCCTAAGCAGTAGGGGTTCTTAAGGAATGGGACATTTTCATATATAAAAACATCAGAAATTGTTACCTCTAGTGTAACATGGCATGTACCTCAATGGAAGAAAGAAAACCTTTTAACCAAAAGACAAAAATAAAGGGGACACTGCAGTACACTTCTGATGCACTGCAAAATGTTAATTTTGCCTCAATCCTTTACATTTGTTCACATACTTGTTCTCCTCATTTTCTTTTTACTCCATTCATAACATGGCCATTCATTCAGTTAGCATTACTTAATTACTAATGGTAACATCAGCCATTTTTCTTTGCCCATTATCTATACCCTCCTACTTGGGTGATAACATCTTGATTTTCCTTTGGGCAAATCACCCCTTTTCTTACTTCTACACAGTGATCCAAAAGGCCTTGACCCTACCTCCTTCTTCCAGTGGTAGGCACATGATCTTGCCTCATATTCCACTTATCCTGGTCAAAGTGTTTAATTTCAAATTGCCTATGGATCAACAAAAAAGTTTTATTTATTTTACAGATTTTTTATTTATTTGACAGAGAGAGAGAGAGCACAAATAGGGGGAGCAACAGGCAGAGGGAGAGGGAGAACCAGGTTCCCTGCTGAACAGAAAGCCCAATGTGGGCCTCAATCCCAGGACTCTGGGATCATGACCTGAGCTGAAGGCAGACGCTGACTGAACTACCCAACCACCCCCAAAAAAGTTTTAAATTATATGAGGGAACACATTTCTTGTTTCTTTTTTTCCCCCTAACACTTTTTGAGCTTTCTGTCAATTGCAGCCTCAAAATTTTGACCAATAAAAATGCCTATGTTGTGGCATATATCATGCTAAGTTTCCCACTTCCCTTTTTACATATTAGTTTTCAAAGCTACTTATATGTGGGTTTGGAAAATGGAATCATCTACTACTCTAAAATAAAACAAACTGCATATATGTTTTGATACATATTTTATACACACTGCTTCTTTCTTTCCTTCCTTCCTTTCTTCCTTCCTTCTTTCCTTCCTTCCTTCCTTCCTTCCTTCCTTCCTTCCTTCCTTCCTTCCTTCCTTCCTTCCTTTCTAAGTAGGCTCCACACCCAGCATGGAGCCGATGGTGGGGCTTGAACTCATGACCCTGAGATCAAGACCTGAGCTGAGATCAAGAGTCAGATGTTCAACCAACTGAGCAACCCAAGTACCTCTTATACACACTTTTAATTTGTCCACTCTTTTCGACTGTCATAATCAAAATTATTTCATAATGACATCAACTATTTAATAAAGTGGTTTGGGAATGCAGTTGGCAAAGTTTCTGCAAGCATATTATCTTTGCTTTTTGCTTCCTGAACTTGAGTTGCTACTCGTCGTTCATCCCCTCCCATCCCCCTGACTGCTCACACAAACTTCTATCCTGGGCTGGCCAATGGGATACTCAGGGTTCTGTGGTTTCTTCATACAGTGTTTATATTTATGGTCAATTAATTCCTGGAATTTTATTTTAAGCAAAAATCAAAAAGTCCTCGTTTTAATTAAAAAAAAACAAAGCAGTACAAAGTTATTATAGTTATTACTAGCTCTCCTATGAAAGAATTTTAGGATTACAAGTTGGGATTGAAATGAGCCATAAATAAGACCCTACATGGCCTTTTATCTGTTGAATCTGCTTTCATATTCCCAACTGGCCAGAGATCAACCTCATGTAAATCTGCTGTAATAATAGGGGATACAGATGAGGAAAAGCACTTGGCATTCATATTCCTCACTCAGTCCACTTCCCCCAACCTAAAAAGAACATAGACAAACATGTGCTTGCACTGTGGTGTTTCCATTTATTTCAGAGGAGGCATTATCCTTTCCATTGTTTCTTCCCTTAACAACTATTTCCACTTCTTGACTGAATTGATGTCTCGAGTACTGCAAGAAACTTAACATTTGTTCCCCTTTCAAAATCTTTAAAACTCCACACCTTCTTCTCTCCTTCTATGTCCTAACAACTGTTTCCTTAAATGAGCCTTGGTATTTCCCAACACAGTTAAGAGCCAGCAGGATGCTGTTTTGGAAGGGGTGAGGGGAGGGAGTGGAACGGTTCATACTTCCCCTAAGTATATTAGCTGGAAAGCTCTTCCACTCAAGTGATGTACTGAGGCACTTCAACCACTGCTCCTCTGACCCTGACACTTCAAGCGGAAGCTCGGCTCAGTTCCTATTAAGAGAGACACATAAAGCTGTCATTGTCACAAATTCAGCCAGTAATGGATAAAGTGGTAATTAAATTAAGATGGCTGTTGGGGAGAGAGGTTGCTTTATAACAAAATCTAACAGGACTGAAATTCACTTTCCCACTTTCCATCTCTACCAATTAATGCAACTCAGGATCTAGTTATTTATATTCAGCCTTCCAAGTCACCTTGCTGTGAGAGTTGTCTCCAGTTGCTATAAAGTTTGCCAGAAAGAAAAAATATATATATGTATATATTTTTCATAAGCCTATACTAGGAGTTTAAGAGGTCTTAGAAAAATAACTTGGCAGCAAAGAAGGAATGCTTGGAGTGAGCGCTGAAAGGAATACCAACAAGGGGGAATAGCCAAACACTAAACTGTAGATCAATTATCTTCAGCTTTGCTCTATTATTGAATTAGTCTCATACCAAAAGATCCAGGGATGGCCACAGAGATACCAACAACTAAGTGTCTTTAACAGATTTATTGTTAGATCCAGGTTTGCTCAAACCATGCATAAGACCAATAAACAAGGCTGCATATTGAAATCACTAGAGGAGACTTTAAAAATACTGTTACTTAGACTCCACCGTTAGAGTTTCAGATTTAATTGGATTTGTGGGAAGCCTTTGAAATGGGGCTTTAAAAAAACACAGGTCATTTTCATGTGAAGCGGATGCTAAGAACCACTACACAATTGAATTTCTTCCTAGTTTCCTCTTTGTAGTAGTTATTTTGTCTGGTTTTCAAGCAGATTTAATATATGTAGCCTTAAGGCTGTAGGTGCTTAAAGACGGAGAGACTGTATATGAATACTACACCAATGCTCATCTGCCTAAAGCTTCTAGATCTTTTGAATAGAGTCTGGAATAGTCATCCTTACTTCCTCTATCTTTCAAATTATATTCAGGAGTTGCCTACCCTGCATAATGGAAAGCCCTGACTGATGTGGCAGATTCAGTATTTCCAGCCAATCTCTAGGATCTGGCTTCTGATTTGCTGTGTTCCTCAACAAACTGAGATCAGGAAATTTTAGATGATGAAAGGGAATTTTCTTGATCCAGTACATGATTCTCAGTTTGGAATCCGCCATCTACAAATAAGAAGTGAGTTGCAAGTAATTTGCATCAAGAAAAACAGATAAAAGTGGGTTCTTATTAAACATGAGAGAATAAGCATACATATTCACCCCAGTTTCCTCTTCAATTCTCATGGAAATTAGTGTAAAGTGAAATTTTTTAAAAAGAAATATCATATAAGGACAATTAAAGTCAAAAAGAAAAAATATGGGAATGTAAAACAGATGGATAGTGGTAACAAATTTAGAAGACCAGAGAAAGCTGAAATTTAAATAACCACAGAGGAAGACAGAGAACCACCTGCTTTGCATTGCATTATCCTAGAAATGTGCAAGAATTTGCTGAACTACAGACCTCTGTAAATGTTGTTAGATGGAGCTAAAAACAGGAGGATAATTTGAAAATCTGCTAAGAGTTTGGACGCTTTGATCTTCACCCAGCTGACTCAGATTGGCAATGACCTTTTCCTGCATTAGAAAAGCATGGCACCTATATCACCTGTAGAGTGAACAATATAGTACTTTGAACTGGAAAAACACTAGGCAGAGAAGAGGGTTATTCCATCAAAAAGAAAGCAGGGTTGGGGGATTAAATGCATGGCTAGATAAGGAACCAAGTGTATCCCATTTAGGAACCTACTATCTTGAATTATGAAATCCCAGCTTTGCATCTTAACAAGTTTTATGACCTTAGGTAAGTTAGTTTTCTTCTTTGTGCCTCAACTTCTTCTTCTGAAAAAATAGGTATAATCATAGTTATTAGACTAATGTAAAGATTAAATGAGTGAATGTTTGTGAAGCATGTATTTTCCAGTCCTCAACAAAAAATAAACACTCTATATGTGTTAACTAGTTAAAAAAAAAAAAGATTGATTGATTGATTGATTTTATATAGAGAGAGAGAACATGGGTAGGAGGGGCAGAGGGAGAGTGAGAGAGAATCTCCAGCAGACTCTGCACTGAGGGCAGAGCTTGACACCCAGCTCAATCTCATGACACTGAGATCACAACCCAAACAGAAACCAAGAGTCAGATGCTTAATTGACTGTGCCACCCAGGTGTCACTGTGTTAACTATTTTTATTATCGCCCTATTTGGGGTCCAGGATAATGATAGAGGAATTTATAACCTACAGCCAGAGACGGAAGATACGTCTCAGAGGGAAAAAATAAGTATATGTGTATATATAAATATACATATGCACATAAACATATACATTTACAAATATACATATACAGTTCCTGACAGTTTGGGTCCCCAAATGAAGTCCCTTGATTAGGTCATCTAGAGTGAAATCTACCAGGGAACTGTTCTCATCAATTCATAGAGCTTCCAATCAGCTTTTGAGAGCTTCCCTTAATTATATGGAGCAGCCAAATATCAATAGAGGATGTTTTCTATTAGGACATATAGAAAACAAATTTCCAAAAGGTTTTTAAAATAAGTGAAAACAATGCAAGGAGAGTAACATGCAAAAAAGAGTTATAATTAATCTCAGCAGAGAGAAGAAAAAAACATCACATGTATGAAAGAACTGCATGCTATGAAAAGGAATATTTAGAGAACAAAATTAGCCCTCAGAATTTAAAAATATAGAAGAAATTAAAATCCAATGCAGGGTGGGGAAATATTGTGGAAATCTCCCGGTAAGTATAATAAAAGAAAAGAAAAATAGGCTTAAAATGGAAGATAATAAAACAAAATTAGATGATCAGTACAAAAGGACCAATATCTGAATAATAGGAGTGCCTGAAGAAAATCAGAAAAAAAAATAGTGTAGGAAATTACCAAAGACTTAATTCAAGAAAATTGTCTAGATAGACTGAATGAATTGCATTAGTTTCATATTTAAAATGCTTACCACACTTCCTGCACAATGAATAAAAATAATCCACACTAAAGGACATCCTCATGATTTTCAGAGCAATGAGGGAATTGAAAAGACACTAAAAATTTCCAGTGAGAAAAATGAATCTAATTGTATAACTAGCTATCATATTACTATTTTGAAAAATGTATCCTTTCCCCACTGATCTGCATGACAAATCTGTTTTAAACCAAGTTTCCATATGTGCATAAATCTATTTCTGAGATCTCTATTCAAAGCATTATAATAAGCCTTGTTATAAGAAAATTCCCCAGATTTGTTTTATATATATATATAAAACTTGTTATATATATATATATAAATAATTTTTGCTATTCTCAGCCCTCTGCTCTTCTATGTGAAGTTTTGGATCACCTCACCAAGTTCCATGAAAACTGTTACTAATTATATTTTAGTCTATTTGATAAGTTAATTAATTTCAGGATAATTGATAGCTTTAAATATTGCAAGGTCATCTCCATGAACATGGTATATTTATTTAGTTTTTAAATGACTTCTAGTAAATGCTTACCATTTCTACATAAAAGTCTTAATGCCTTTTGCTATATTTATTAATAAATATATCACATTTTGTTACTGGTGCAGCTTTTTAAATTTTTTGACACAATTATCAACCTGATGGAAAGGTTGAAAGAATTGTTCAAAGAACTATTTTTCCCCTGAATCTATTGAGAATAAGTTACCAACATGATGACCCCATGTCCAAATACATGATTGTATATTTTCCACAAACAAGGACATTCTCCTATATAACTATAATAACATCAAAATCATCAAGTTTAGGAAATTTATATTGCTATTTTATTATTAAAGATTTAGGTGCTATAAATTAAAATGTAGTAATTCTACTACAACCTTTGATATTAGTGGCATTGAAGTGGTTAGGCATTTTTCTAAAGGGATTAAAATAAGGTGGTCTTTTAAGATACAATGTGATATCACATGTTCCCTTTGTGAGATTTAGAAAGAAGATCAGGGTAATTTTTTCTAAAACTAGTGAAGGCTATGTGACCTATCTTAGAGAAGAATAGTCACATTTCTCCAAGATTATATTGCACATGCTACTTTTACTTCACCTTGATTTCTATCTGTATTCTATTCTCACGTGCCTTCTACTGGCTTTGTGTATATTATCTTCCCATTATATATTAACATATTAAAATAGACATATTAACAACATATTAAAATAGAACCATAACGTGGGAACTTTCTATTAAGTTTCTCCATGAATACCAGAGGAAGGAAGGTTACAATATGAAGTCCTGCCATCATAACTATGACTTTGACTAAGAATCATTACCCTTTTATTCTGATTTGTGCTGGCTTAAACAATAATCATGTCTCAGCAGTAACCCTGAAGTAAATGGATATTAATGAAAGTAGGTGTAGTAGCTTGAAGAATTGTTCTCAGTCACTCCTGGCATTATACTTTTTAAATGTGGCTTTGCAATTATTTCTCTAGGGTAAGTGAAATATATTTCCACACTTTATTGAAGTAGCCCATGGAACTTGCTTTGAACAATAGGATGTATTATCTGAGTAGAGGCTTAGACTGTACATCATTTACATTGCTCTGTTGTGCTCCTGTGACCCACTATAGGAAGAGTACGCCCCAGTAAGCTGTCAGTCCAAGAAGAATATGAAAGCATGTGGGGAAAACCTGAAACCAAATCAGTTGGCACCAAGGCTAACTGATCCCAGCTTAGATCAGTAGAACCATAGAATATCTACAGACCTGTTGAAAAGAAAAAAAAAATTCTACAACTTAAATTTAGCTTTTTCTAATGATGTATTCATTTATAGTATCAGATTAATAAATTCAAGCCATAGGTTATCAGAAGAAAAATTTCACTCATTATCCAGATCTACCTGGAAATATATAAATTAATAAGCAAGAAGCAAGCTCATTTGTCACAGTCAAGTTTAAATAACAATATGTGTGGTGTTTATTCAGTGTGTGAATGGGCACTTGATATACAGAATCTATTTTACTCATAACTTCTTGTTTAGTTAATATTCTGTAATGTGCAAATTTGCAAATATAACACGAAATCTCTAGATTACTCACTTATATGTACACTTCCAATAAACAATGTGTATAGTTTTTAATTGATTCGACCCTATTTGTTTTAATATATTCATTAAAATATAATTATATTCTCATCAAATCCAATAATAAAATATACGAGTTTCTGTTATGAATGTCTGTGCTTTTAATTTTTTTAGTAATTCATTATTACATTTTCCAAAATGTCACAATGGACTAGAAAAAAAGACTTAAATAGTCTCTCAAAGGAGGTATTTGAGAAGCACTGCATTGTAGAACTAAAAATCTATGTAAATGTAGCCAAAGGAAGTTTCATAATATGAGTAGTGTAGCAAAAACAAAGGGGCATATTATATACACAAAGATGCTTGTTGTCCAATCCTGATAGTGCAGCAGGTATTGAAGGAGTAACATATGTTATTGCAGATACTACTTTGTGCTAAGAGAAGAAAGCCCATTGTTAACTGGGACAAAATGACAGCACCTAGAGAGGAGCATCGTGAGACTTAAGAAGATGATATTATCACCACACATAGAATCTATAAGAGGAAGGGGAGAGGGAAAAGGAACAGGAGAGGGAACTTGCTTCACAGTTGTCAATGTCAGGGTTCTTAGTTATAAACAACAGAATCCACTCCAGCTACCTTAAGCAGCCAAGATATTTGTAAAAGATGCTAGGATAAAGAATAGTAGGGTTCACAGAATTCCTGTGACGTCCAACAAGGCACTCAATGTTAGGAAGAGACACTACTATTAAAATGTCTAAACACACCTTACTACAAAAACACCATCGCTACTTTTGTAGCTCATCTAGGAGGCTAGGGAATGGATAGCAGAAGACCAGCCACTGTTGTCCCTGAAGAAGTAAATACCCAAAATTACAATAATATGTAAACAATATGACATGACTTTCTTCTAGGGAAGTTTTAAGGTTATTAGAAACAAAAACAAAATTAAAAAAAATAATAATAAGTTTGTCTGCTGTTAGTGCATATTAAAAGCTGGGACCAAACTGTTTTCCTACCTTGTAGAAACACTAAGAGTTTGTTACATAGTTTAAACATGACTGGCAGAAAATTTCCACTCAATAACCATCATGCTTAAGAATGTAATTCTTAATAATCATCACTCATATTATCATATACTAAAGAGAATAGACTCTAGCACAATGGTCTTTATATAATTCACAAATTTTTCTACATCACTAAGTACAGCAGTTATATCAATTGACTTATTATTTATTTTCCATCATAAAACTTTCTCTGTGAAGAAAGCAATGAGTTTATTTGCATTCTGGAGGAAGATCCTTAATCTGGGTAATTATTCAAAATGTCCTATCATTGGAGCTGCACCATCAGAACACACTTTCATACAAAACTTACTGGTTGACAACAAAATTCTCAATAGTTTTATACAGTTCAGAACTAATTGTGTATCTAAGCAATGAATTTCAAACAAAAATCTTTTTTTTTTTTAAGATGTTATTTATTTGCAAGAGAGGGAATGAGAGACAGAGAGCACGAGAGGGAGGAGGGTCAGAGGGAGAAG
>NC_058413.1:21020581-21034005 GCF_002201575.2 Neomonachus schauinslandi | reverse complement strand
ACAGAGAGCACGAGAGGGAGGAGGGTCAGAGGGAGAAGCAGACTCCCTGCCGAGCAGGGAGCCCGATGCGGGACTCTATCCCGGGACTCCAGGATCATGACCTGAGCCGAAGGCAGTTGCTTAACCGACTGAGCCGCCCAGGCGCCCTCAAACAAAAATATCTGACTTCATATTACTATCATGTTCAAAGTATACATGTAGTAAGTCATACTAGCAATTTTGTGCATTCTTCAAGTTGCAATGAAAAATATTGTGCTAGCTTTTTATGTTCTATGATGTGGTCTTCCATGTCGTTAGGTAATACCTAATATGTCAAGCTATGGTGCCATTGGAGAATGGTACATCTTTGCCCCTGATTCATCCCAACATTCCTAACAGTACATTGGTGTAGACTTTCCTAATACTCCTGTACTACATCAGGCATCCTAATGCAGGACTAACAAGCAAAAACATTTAGAAAGATTGACAAGTCTTTGTTTTGTCATATTGAACATTTAAAACATCATAAGCATTAATAAAGTAGTTAGGCATTACTCAATGTCAAATTCTTTGCTATTTACATGAAGTTGCAAACTTCCTGGAAATACTTTCCTTTTTTTTTTTTTTAAGATTTATTTATTTATTTGAGAGGGAGAGAGAGAGAGAGAGAGCACAAGCGAGTGGGGGAGGGGTAGAAAGAGAGAATCTCAAGCAGACTCCACACTGAGTGTGGAGCCTGATGTGTGGCTCGATCCCAGGATCCATGAAATCATGACCTGAACTGAGATCAAGAGTTCAGGCACTCAACTGACTGTGCTACCCAGGTACCCTGAAAGTATTTTCATAAAATAATTTGCAGAAATGTTGTGGTGCGAGCAGCACAAGAAATCCATGATGACAGAAAGAATGAAACTACTAAGTGATAGGCAAAAAAAGGTGATGTTATTATAATATCTATTTTAGGTTTACTTGTGTTTATTTTTGACACTGGCTAACAGTGTATTTTTTTTACCTGATCTGCAGTTGCTATTCAGTAATTTCAGCTATTAATGACAAGCCAAGAAGTTCTCTGGCAGCAGAGAAACTGGGGGGCTGGTATAACCCACCTCAAATAGCACTAAATTCAAAAATAACTTTGTATACTTTCTGAAGAAAGAACGTCAGTATATCTTAATTAGCAGTCCTCAGAAATTGGAATTTTCAAATTACAGAATTAAAAAGCTTAGTGAGATGTATCTCAGGCAACTATGTATAGTTTTTTGAACAAACAGTCAAAGACCAACTCTTAACATCCTGAATAGTTACAGAATACATATGTGGCTTAAGAATGCCACCTTCATCCTGCTTTATATTACAATAAGACTTGTGGAAAATTAAACAATGAGAACAAGAACGATTCCAGAACTCAAAGCTAACTATAGAAATTGTTGACAAAACGTGTCATTTTGAACAAACAGGTCAGCAACGAAAAGGAATAGAAGGATTCCAAAGCAACATTGGGTCTTTTTAAAAAATAACTGAAGACAGGTGCTTCAAAGAAAAGAAAATTATGAAAAATATGCAAGTAAAACCTCATAATCCAGGTGTCTGTCTTGGACATAGTAAACCATATATACATTACACACATGGTAAACTGCTTATATTCTTAACAGCTGAGGTTTTGCTTTGTAGTAAGGGACAGCGATACCCATGACATGTAGTTATTTGTAATGAAAAGAGTAGTTAAGATTAAAGAAGACAATATATGTCAAGTGTGATTTTGAATTGCATATGCTGTTCTGCTTCCTCTACACAGGCAAAATCAGGTAGCTAGGCAGTGAGTCAGGGGACCTCCTAGTTTTGCATTTCAATAAGAACTGCTCAGACTCTCTCCTCAATGTCAAGGGTCTATTGCCCTTGCACTCACAAATAGAAATACTGTCAGCAGAAATATCCTTGCACGAAAACAACGAATATCCATACAAAACTGAAGTGAAAACTGCCGGTATTCTCAATTAACAAACTACACTTTGAAAAGGTCAATCCTGCAGTATTTCTCACTAGGTTTTAAACTACTGAGATTAAATCTTTGAAACCTGGCCACAACAAATGACAGATATTCATTGCAAAGCCTGTCACGTAACTCGGGATGGAAAAAAAAATGTATTTTTGTGTGCGTGTGCTTCCATACATTCAACCGTAGGTAATACCTTGTCCGCTTTCCAGTCCTTCCAATCAGAAATTAAAGTGTATGTCATCTAAATATCCCCCTAGAGTATTTATTTGCATAATATTTATTTGTCTTGTAATTTTTACAGAACTGACATCTAGGAGATTGGAGTAAAATAATTATTCCAAATAATGCTAACCCAACAATTTTTTATCCCCATGGAGATTACTTATAACAATTAATAAGAAAACTTCATCTAGGAGAAAATGATGACGCTTCTGGTGCCAAATGCAGGCCAAACTTAGGCAAGAATCATTCCTAGGGCATGAAGGATCTGGGTAATTGCCTCATGTATCTTGCTGCCTAGATTGAGCTGCCTTAGGTATAGAACACTGTGGGAAAAAGGGAGGGGGGGAGAAGTCTTCTGAGGAAGTAATCCTACTAACCACTGTGACCCCAGTTAATGGTGTCAGAACATGAGCAGGATTACAAGTCTAAATCCCTTTCCTACTACATTCGTCCTTGAGAGAGAGAGAGATGTTCAGGAAAAAATAATACTAACCAGATTGTGATCCAAAGTTCAAGATAATTTTATGGTGAATTTGCCAATAATGAATATGTACTGCTGCATTTCTGGCCAAGTTTTCAAAATAAGATCAAGATCAGGTGGCTTCCTTGGTCATCATTTTTTTCCAAGCCCCATACCCATAAGTACTCGCCATTGAAACTATGAAAGAGATATCAGAAAGATATATTATTGTGCTATATTTATTTAAAAATAATCAATATTGTAGTCTTTCAATAAAATAGGAAATAAAGATAAATCCTTAAACATTGGTTGAGAATGTATAAGTAACCAATGTCTACAGATTTAATGGGTCTAACTTTCATAACTAAATTTACATTTTGCTACATTTAAGCTCAGACCCAAACCCCATCTTGATCTTCAGTGCTTTACCAATATAAAGGCAAAACAGATAAAGGAAAGATGACATATGGAAATATCATCCATTTGCTGAGGATCCTTACTGCAGACTCAAAAATCCAACTATTTAACCTCTCTGATTAGATGTCTAATAGGCTCCCAACCTCAACTTGTCCAAAACTGAACTTCTAATTAATATGCCCAGCCCACCTCTCAATCCAGCTCCATTGTCTTCCCTCTCTCAATTAACAGCATCTCAATTCTTCCCATTTCTTAGGCAAAAACATTAAAGGAATACTTGAATCAACTTTTTCTTTTAAACCCCACATGAGATTCACCAGCAAATTCTATCTGTTCTATGGTCAAAAAAATACCTAAAATCTGATTTCTTCTTACCTCTTCTACTGTTATTCCATTCATCCTAGCCACAATTATCTGGGGTAGGATTTCTTTCTTACTGGTCTCCCTCCTAAGCCTTGTGTGGATTATTCTAAATATAGAAGCCAGACATTAAAACATGTCACTTCTCTGCTTAAATATTTCTCCAAAACTGCCATTTCACAAAGGGGAAATGTCCTTAATCCATTCATAAGGACCTAGATGGCAGGGCTGCTATGACCTTTCTGACCTTATCCCCTCTCCTTGTTCCATTTGCTTTTTCTAGTCTCTTTGATGGACTTCATATATTCCAGGCCTGCTCCTACCTGTGGACAGGATCTTTCCTTAGCACATCTGCAATTCCTTTGTCTTGATGAGTATTTCTGCAGATATGGTCATGGACACCCTCCTCTCTTCTGTCATCTGTTTACTTGTCTTCTCACTGGTACATTTCCTGAATATTCTGTTAAAAATGTCAACATACATGCATGTATACCCTATTCTCTTTTACTGCCCTAAAGCTTCTTCTTAGCACTTGTCATTATCTTACCTGTTATAAATTTTACTTACCTACTTTATTTCCTATGTCCCCTAACTAGAAAGTTACCAGTTGTTCCTTGTTCATGGATAGTCATGAGCAACACAGAATTTGTCCAACAAACAAAGTTTTCCTAATTCCAGAAATGGTACATATGTGTTTGAAGAAGAAGAGGGGCAAAGGAATGGTTAATGGAGTGATTAATAGAATAAAAGTATTTAAGAGAGATACAAAGAAGAAAATAAATCAATTTAAATTGTTTTAAAAAGTAAGTTTTAAGGTATTCATTCATTCCAAACAATGAAATACTTCACACCTTCATGTCTACTGTCTTTACCTATTTTTTTTCAAAATTCTATTACGCATTTCCCAAAGTGTTGTATTTATTCTTGTATGTGATGACCACATCACAATTCCTGCACATAGAATCACATAATCAAAGGTGATACTAGAATCATACATGAGTCAACGCTTTCTTTTCCTACCAAATGCAGGAAGTGGAAGTGCATGTTTTCTCCCCAAATGGAAATATTCAATCTATAATCTCTCCCACAACCTCTTGTGAAAAATAACATATATTTTATTTCTAAAACCAGAACTCTATAAAAAAATTTCTCACTTATTTGGCATTCTAATTGAGTCATTGTTCCTTATTTCAGGTAGATATTGAAAATGCCAACTTCATTTTAAATTAAAAACTGATTTTTACCAGAAATAAATACCTCCATTCATGGAATCACACAATTTAATGAGTTTTTTAAGAACAAAAAAAGAAGTCACACTTTTTATTTCACACATATACCAATTGAATCATAAGATAAAAGTTAATTACATCAGAAATGTAATTAAAAGGGGGTTTGGAACACAGTATTTATTTTTGTAAAATAATCATCAGCAGGTTTCCATGGAAATAATTTTGTATTTAATATCCAACATAAATAGCTATTTATTCACATATCTGTCCAGAGTCAGTGCAAAGTTGCCATGATGGTTCAGGTATATTGAGGGGAGGATGGGATCCAAGTGTGCTCCTGTAAGATTACCAATTATTTGGAAGATAATATTCTAATAGTTCATAGTCTTATTTAGAGACATTGCAATTCAAGGTAGCCATTTCTTTGAGCCATTAATATATAAGAAGTCACATAGTTAAGTGATAGAAAATGTAACAGTGCCAAGAGTTAATGAGTAACATGGAATGTTATCTCAGGTTTCTTACGTAAAATAACCATCAATTCATCTAGTGGTCTAGCATCAAACTAACCTAACTATTGGACTCCAGTAGTTTAGTCTAATGGCCATAGAAGACAATCCGACATATGATCTGGTAAAAGGATAACAGTCCCAATTTTATTGTCAAAATACCTAGTCTACTAATGATAAAAGTGCCTATCTTTTTGTCTTTTGGTGATTGTGCAAGATGGCTCATTACACAATAAAGATTTGATCAAGAAGAGGCATCAAAGACTTATATGGCATCACCATTCAAGTATACATTTATGCTGGATAAGCCATTTAAAGTTTACTTAAAATAGTGTGGGTTTAATGGCACCCTTGTTTTTCAAAGTGTTCTATATATTCTACTTCAATTTGAATATACTTTGTTTTTAATGCTCAAAATTGTCCAGTTATTAAAAAAATAATATGTTTCAGATTTGCAGTGTGTGAACCAATCTGATACAAGATTTTCCAAATTAGCAAAAATATTCTTTCAAAACTAGATGAAAGATCTTGTATCATAAAAGACCTGCTGAAGACTATATTAAATATCCAAATCCAGCATGGCCCTTCACCACAGTAAGCACTACTTTACAGCTCTATCAAAAGTTGTTCTTTAGGGCGCCTGGGTGGCTCAGTTGGTTAAGCGACCGCCTTCGGCTCAGGTCATGATCCTGGAGTCCAGGGATCGAGTCCCACATCAGGCTCCCTGCTCGGCAGGGGGTCTGCTTCTCCCTCTGCCCTCTTCCCTCTCGTGCTCTCTGTCTCTCATTCTCTCTCTCTCAAATAAATAAATAAAATCTTTAAAAAAAAAAAGTTGTTCTTTAGTCTTTAACACCAAGATCATTGCTTAAAAACTGAATTTATTCCTTTTTTTGATATTTGTGAAACTCTTATGTTTGTTTCATTTGTTTCATTTCACAACATTCATTTGGCTTCTTGCAATTTTTGAAGGCAAGAAAATGTTGGTGATTAGATGTTTATCATCCGTTTTCCAACTCCAAACTCATATGCATGCACATTTGTGCATGTGTACACATACACACACACACATGTTTATAATTCCATGGATGGAGCTTCATATGGGGAAATTAAATAGAAATGCCAAGGAAAGGAATAGGGAAAAAAAAACATAGAAAGAAAAGAATCTAAAATTTATCTGGTAATACAAAGTCACTTTCTCTGTCATGGGCATTTTATTTATTTAGTTTTTTAAAGATTTTATTATTTATCTGAGAGAAAAGAGACAGAGAGCATGAGCTGGGATGGAGGGATGGCCCGAGAGAGAGGGGGAAGCAGGCTCTCTGCTGAGCAGGGAGCCTGATGCAGGGCTCAATCCCAGGACCCTGGGATCATGACCTGAGCCAAAGGCAGATGCTTAACCGACTGAGCCACCCAGGTGCTCCTTTCATGGGCATTTTAAATTGTCCTCTCTAACCCTAGACTTCCCCTGCCACATTTACACACACATGCACACACGCTAAAAGTAAAGCAACTGAATCACTTTGCAGAAAACTCAAAGATGCTGGTAATGATAAAAATAAATCACCCTACATTCCTGCATGTAATATGAACTGGAATATAAGGCAAACTCCTAATACACAGTGAGAATATCTGTTTATTGTTTTATTGGTTGACATGTTGTATAACACTTTTTGAAAAGTGTAAGAAAATAAAAATATATGTTTAAGATACTTAGTTTATTAATTTCATTATAACAATACATGAAATTACCTATCATATAGAGGTGTAGCAATTTAGAAATGTTATTTTTGTACTGACATTTCATAAAAGCTTTTTTTAAAAACTGTCCTTGCCCCTCTTCTATGTCAATGTTTGAGTCCTTACTGGGGCCAGTTTTTGAGTCACCTAGGTTATTAAAACATACAATTTTTACTTTCTTCAAAGTTGTATAAAATTATGCATGAAGCCTGTTTCCATCACTGAAACTTTTATACTGAGACACAGGAACCCATTCAGATCACATCTTTTACCTATCATATAAACTTATACTTGTGAGGTCTATAATGTAACCACTTTATAGCTATTTATAAAGAGATTTTTTAAATATTAATTAATTTATTCTTTTTTTTTTGAATAAGTGTTTTCATTTTCTCCAGGTAAAGACCCAAATTTATAAGGCAATTTTTTTAAAGACTCATTTACAATCACTATCTATCCTTGTAATTGTGAGATCAATTCCCAGGAATAATCATTAACTCTGACAAACTTACTCCACTCCATATTTTTCCTTGTTACTTTGACTGTGGCAAGGGGCTTCTATAAGTATCCTGAACAAGTCATTGATTGAGGTCATTTCCCATTAATACATGCTCCCTTCTGTTATTCAAAATAAAGCAACAGAGAAATCACTGAATAATATCAGCAACTTATAAAAGTCCCTGTGAAGGTGACTTCCTCTCTTCTGAAAGGGGAGGATTGAGACTGGAAGGCAGGAAATGCTATCAAATGGCATCTATGCTACTATTTAGAACTAATAGAATTTTAACACCAGATAATCCATCTCTAACCCAAAGTTAACTAGACCAGTGTGACAGAAAACAAAGCTGGACAGTAGAAAGGGCATTCTAGGAAAAAGCAATTTGGAAAGGAGTTGAATTTCTGGGAGCCTAGTGCATAATCTTTTTCCTCTCCTTCTTCTGATCTTCCACACATCATGGGAAGGATATAGTTCTCTTTCTCAGGAAATCTTGGGGAGTCATCAAGCCAGTGTAACTCCCTCTCATTACCTAGCTGAATGTAGTCCATGGAATCAAAAAGGATGGGGAAGGTCCTCAGGGGCATGGCAGTTTTGTGGGAGGTTATGAGTTAAGAATGATATGTCTTAAGATAGTAACTCCTTAGTCTGCAACAAAATCAATACTGGCAATCAGTACTTAAAAGCTAAATCTAGGGGCGCCTGGGTGGCTCAGTCATTAAGCATCTGCCTTCAGCTCAGGTCATGATCCCAGGGTCCTGGGATCGAGCCCCACATGGGGCTCCCTGCTCCGCAGGAAGCCTACTTCTCACTCTCCCACTCCCCCTTCTTGTGTTCCCTCTCTCGCTGTGTCTCTCTGTCAAATAAATAAATAAAATCTTAAAAAAAAAAGCTAAATCTAGTCATCATTGTTCATTTATTCTACAAAAGTTTAGTCTCTATCAGGTATTGTGGTTAAGTTCATCAGATAGAAAAAGTAGTCCTTGATTGAAGTAGCTGACAGCTACCATGGGCTATTTAATACTAATAAAAATGTTATAAAATTAATAGTTAATATTTACTGAATACTTACTAGGTGTCACCACACTCTGATAATCACAGTACAAGGAGCAAATTATCTAATTCTCTTAACAACTTTTTCAGTAAGCATGAATGTTAACCATATTGTACAAAGAATGAAACTAAATCTTGCAGAAGTTTCAGCATTTTGGCCAAAATTACACAACCAGCAATGAGTGGGGATAAGATTCAAACCCATTGGCACCTAGTTCTAAAATTCACACTCTTAATAAAGGTCTGGTAGATGGTTGTTTTTAAAGGACCTATTCTGGGCCAGGTTAATGTTTCTTGGTTCTTTTAACAATTTAGAAAACCTCAAACAAAAACAGAATTTTGTTTGTTTGTTTCTTATCTTTTCTGATATGTTTCTACCTATTGTGAAGGAGTGGTGGCTGAGTCTCTTCCACATTATTTTTAGGAATCACCAAAGCAATCTGAGCTTTACATTTAGCTAAAAGGAAATCTGGCTCAGTTTATCCTGGGCTTTCTAATACCCAAACCAATTAAGATCAGCCTGGAACATTAACAATAAGAAAATAAAACTAAGCTCAACTGATTTGAGTCAATAATATGAATGCTTGCTTATTTTAAGTGCTTGTCTTGATTTTAAGTGGAAATGTTAATTAATGATCAAAATAATCAAAATAGGTTTTTGTAGAATTTCCTAACTACAGCCAAAAATTGCCTTCATATTTCACAGTATTGTAGTTTTGGACATGATGTAAACAAATGGAATTAGGCATAAAGGAATTTGAGGGATATATACTGGTATGTTTAGCTGACAATCCAATGGGATGTGATAAGGAAAATGAACAGAAGAAAACAAAAACTTATCCAATATTTTCCATTTGAAAAGGCTTCATAAAACACAACCCTCAGAGGAAAGGAATTGCAGACAAGTATTTGTGTTTACAAAAATGTGAAATGTGGGAAAGGCAGAAACCACTGTTTCTGTTCCTCTGATTTTATATCTTTATTGATCAGAATGCTGCAATTTTCATGGCACTGGGAGGAAAAGACAAGCAAGTAGAGTGTAATTATTCAGAATGGAGGTTTGGGAGCAATTGTTGTAATCAATAACCTAACCCTAGAAGGAATACAGAGTAATATTTAAAACTGTGTCCACAGGAGATTCAGTAATATTGATTTGATTCTGTTTGAGCACATTTCCTAAATTACTATTCTCATTGAATCTTATCTGTATAATCACTCTGTATTTTTAAAACATCTTTTGTATTGGTTAGGGGGAAGAAGCCCTCCAAAAGTTGAATGCCTTCCTTCACTTTTAAAAAAAAATATCAGCCTTATGTTCTGTGTAGGAAGATATTATGATTTTTAAAAATATCTTTTGTTCTGTGCTCAGGAAAGAGGAAATGATTAAAAGTAGGTGGCTCTTGACAATTTTCAAATAGGCATATCTCTTAAATTAAAAATCCAGTCTCGTCACATTTGCCTTTGACTTCTGTTGTCAATTCAGAAGGGACTATATATACATATTTTTTTTAATTTTTTTTATTCTTATGTTAATCCCCATACATTACATCATTAGTTTTAGATGAAGTGTTCCATGATTCATTTATATACATATATTTTGTGGGGGGGAATCTTCTCTATGATGTCTTAGGCATAGGGAGAAGAATTAAGTTGTTTTCATTCTATTTGGTTGTTTGAGTGAGATTTTTAGTTTTTTCCCTATATATGCAGAAAACTAACTTAAATAATGCAGAAAAATAAAAGAATTTACTTTTAAATCATGCAGTTGCCAAACTCCCAAATGATAATAGGATATTCTGTTCTCTTCGTATTTTAGACTCTCCCCACCCCCCAACTACATGGATTTTAGTTTATCTGTTTAATTTTCTTTCTTCATATATGTTTTATATAGTTTTATTTTCTCTTTTACAAATGTTCAAAATCATAGAGGGATAATTTGTTAGAGCTCTAATAGTTGTGTAGATCATTAATAATTAGATCACTAATAATTAGATCACTAATAGTTCTTAGCTCCCTAAGAAAATAATTGATTTTTTTCTTCCTCAAACAGCAAGAAAGTCCCAAATAGGTGAAAAGAAGGAAAGGTGGAAAAACAGAGATTAAGATGGGTGACTACTTGTGGAAAACTATTTGTAGCTCTGCTCATTTCCCTTTTCTACACCTTTGATGACTTCTCTCCAATGTGAAGAATTTGTGAGCATTTCTTTACCATAAGAAAATCTCCCTGGGTCTTCACGAATCTCTATACTGTTTCTTCTTTGCTATAAATTCCCTCAAAGTGAATTGTGGAAGTGATAGTAAAATATGACAGCCATTCTTTGAAGGGAAAGCAAAATGTCATTCCAGTGAAAGAAAAATGAATTTTGATTCTGAAATTTAGTAAAATAAGGCCAGGTTTTAAGAGTCCAAAAATGTGAGTTTGAGTTCCAACTCCAATACTTACGAACTGTGTGATCTTGAGAAATTTGGATAATATCTCTCATCTGAAAAATTGAGGATTAAAGTAACCAATTCAATGGATGTCCTGAGGATTAAATGAACTAATCAACACAAAAAGATCCTGGAAAATGTACTGTAAATGTATATCACTGTTATTCTCATTCCTTTGCTAGGATTAGTGACATGGGGTCAATCCAGATATTTTCTTCCCCTTTTACATTTATAAGCCTATGTGTATATGCACAACCTAACTTAACAGGATTATCTATTCCAATTGTTGAATAATCTGTAGGAATATTTCAGAGAAAGCTCATGCATTAAAATTAACAATCTTGCATGCTCTCACACAAATTTTAATTTTTGGAAGTATCTTATTCCCGAATACACTCTTGCAGTATCTGACAGTGACCAAATTACCTCAGAGACAGTATTCCTAAAAAATTGTTCTAAGTATAGTGATTTGCTTTACTGTAGGCAATTTGACTTCTGACTTCCTGTTTTGTAAATAGGGAGAATTATAGCCATATCCTCTGGATTTCCAAACATGCATTTTCTTTGGACCAACTGACATTGCAACTGAACTCTGACTCATAGATTTCTGTCTTTGACAACCCAATTTCTCCGGCACTAAGATGGAGTGATGCCATATGGGGACAGTTTGCCTGGGAACATATGGCCTCTGGGGAATGGACTGAGGACCCCTGTTCCCTAAATGGGAACCATGAACAGCCATCTGTTAGCAATAGGTAATGAACAATGAAGTCCATCCTGTGAGGCAGGAATCTTGATTAGATTTTTTGCTACATGAGACTCTATCCTTCTCAAATGATTTTCTGATCTTAATTCATTTTCTTTAGTGTGCCTAAGTGAAGGTCTCAAAAAATGAAAATCGAACATGATGCTGTGATAACTTTGCTTTAATATTCAGGCTTATGTAGTAATGAAAAAAAAAAAGATAAACTCAACTACTTTTGCCTGAATGTTGACATTATGCTCTGAATGTGTATTTGGAGGCAAAACAAAACAAATAGGTTTTTCTAACACATCATCTATAATATTTAAAGTACTTTCATTTTTTTCCTCATATTAAGCTGGTCCTTATACTTTCATCATCCTGAAGGTGTTAAACAAATATAGAACAAGCACCTGTAGCTACAGTATTTTTTCCTATCAATCATTCAGAATCCTTTTTTTTTTCAGTATGTGCACTGTAAATTTTAATTTAAGTATATAACTAGAGGTCATCAATTTACTTAAATTTTAAAATGATCAAGGGCTACATAAATATTAAAAATGAAAGTATTTTGAAAATGGCCAAGGACCAAATACAAGTTTTATGAAAATATATGATAATGAAAGGAATCATAAATTATAATATAAATATAAATCTGTCAATTAATGGTTACCACATCTATTTTGGGGGGTTAAAAATTAAAATAATATAATCCCCACATTTATAAAAGACTAGTAATGAGAACATTTCACATCAACCTTGACATTTCCTTATACCAAGTTCCTAGAAGAGTTGGGAAAATATTGTTAGTAAACATTTTTGAGTCAATACAACCTCATGAGGTAGGTATCATTAATAGCTCTATTACACAGATCAGGAAAATTAGAATAAGCAAAGACTTCTGATTTCCAGTTCCATATGTAAAGCACTTGAAATCACCACTCTATCCTAACAACAAGTAAAAGTGAAACAGATTGAAAAATCAACAACTCTTCTTGCATCTGTAGGAGAAGTAAGGATACAGGGAAAACCACTGACTCCAAGATTGGAGAGGTAGATATGGGGAATTGTGACTTACCTGAGCAGAGATGCAAGAAAGGAAATCATCCTGAGAACAGGTGCTGGGTAGAAAAACCTGAACTATAATTGCCAAATTGCTAGAGGCTCAGGGTAGACAATTCTAACAGTTAAAACTCCAAGGGGGATCCCCTGCAATACTGTGAGTTTTTCTTCCAGGAACTTGACTAGGTACTCACAGTAAATATCAGGAAAAAAAATTCCCTCATGCTTCTGGCAGGGGTAGGCGAAAAAGCCCTATATTGAAATATACCAGAGCATTCTATTTTTCTTAACAAAGTCTTTCTTCAGGAGAAACTAGTTAACCAGAGCCTAATCTGCTAGAGTATTATCAGGGCCTAACTGACCTGGGGACAGAGAAATACCCAACTATAGACAGATGTAACCTTCCACATGGGAGAAGGGAAATACCTATTTTCTGCCTGCTCTAGCCAACCTGTCTCACCTAAGGGGGAAGAAAAAAACTGAGAAACATTTAATGAAGTTCCATCTAAAGGCACAAGATCACTGAAAGACCTGGACTTAATAATAGGATTATAGGATGCTCCCTGCCCCCTCTCCACCCTACACACACCTCACTACCACATTACTAAAGGCCATTTATAACAGTTCCTTTTATGTGGTACATGTCCAGCTATGAAGAAAAAAAAATTATAAGGCACACTAGAAAGCAAATATATATATATATATATATATATATATATATATATATATATA